>NC_058132.1:304363977-304450791 GCF_016433145.1 Gracilinanus agilis
TTTTTTCTTTTGCTTGAAAGCTTTTGAATTTGGCAATAATATTTCTAACCGATTTCTTCTCTGGGTCGAATGTAGTGGGTGTTCTATGAATCCTTTCGATGTCTATATTGCCCTCTTGTTGTAGTACTTCAGGGCAGTTTTGCTGAATAATTTCTTTTAGTACAGAGTCCAGGTTTCTATTAATTTCTGGTTTTTCTGGAAGACCAATTATTCTCAAATTGTCTCTTCTAGACCGGTTTTCTTGGTCTGTCACTCTCTCATTGAGATATTTCATGTTTCCTTCTATTTTTTCAGTCTTTTGACTTTGTTTTATTTGTTCTTGTTGTCTTGAGAGATCGTTAGCTTCCAATTGCTTGATTCTAGCCTTTAGGGATTGATTTTCGGGCATAATCTTTCGGTTTTCGGCCATAATCTTCTGGAATTCCTTTTCAATCTGGTCATTTCTGGTGTTCAATTGCAAGATTTTACCTTTTAAACAGTTATTTTCTTGCCAGATCTCTTCCATTTTCCTCAAAATCTCACTTTTGAACTCTTCCATAGCTTGTGAGGAGTTTTCCTTATTTGAGGAGGGTCCGGATGCTTGTTTGTTCTCCTCCTCTGTTTGCTCGGTTGTCTGGATTTTCTCTGTGTAAAAGTTGTCGAGTTTTAAGGGCTTCTTTTTCTTTTTGTTATTCTTTCTCTTTTGAGTTTCCTGAGGTTGGGTAGCCATCATTAGCCCAGCAGCTTCTCAGGTTTATCCTCGCTCTCAGTGTCTGTCCGCAGTCTATTGGTACCTGAGGTCTGAGATCTGGTTTTTTCCAAGGTCAAGCCCCCTAGTGGACCCCCTTGCTTGATCCTTTGCAGGAGGTTCCTTTACAAGTCTCAGGGCGCTGCTTCCACAGTTGTATACTGGTCTGCACTGGTTCCCCACTCAGGTTTTCAGAGCTTTAGTTCCTGGCTGTTTCTGCCTCCACCCACACCTCCGCCAGTGCCTGTGCGCTCTGCGCTGGGCGTCCACTCTCTGCCCTCGGGCTCAATAAGCTCTGGCTTATTGGGGTCCTAAATCTTGCTGCTCTCAGGAACAGGCCCCGGAGCTGCCACTGACTCGATGGGTGCCCCAAACTTGCTCTATTTCTTTTTAGCTGGCTTCAGAGCTATAGATTTTGTGTGTGGAGGGGGTGGGGGTGGGGCAGTTGCTCAGCCCGCAATTTAGTGAGAGCCCTTTATAGCCTGGAAATGTCTCGATTCCACGTACCTTCCACGCTGTGCCCTGTTGTGGGGTTCCTCTGTTCGTCTGGACTTGTTTTTATGTCCCCTTGAGGAGTTTTGTGTGTTTCAGTCAGGAGAGGTTAAAAGCTGCTTCTTACTCTGCCGTTATCTTAACCCGGAAGTCTACCACATTGTTTTGATGACTGCTGCTTTATAGTATAGTTTAATATCTGGTACTGCTAGGCCCCCTTCCTTCACATTTTTTTTCATTATTTCCATTGATATTCTTGATCTTTTGTTATTCCAATTGAATGTTGTTATAGTTTTTCCTAATTTAGTAAAAAAGTTTTTTGGTAGTTTGATATGTATGGCGCTAAATAGGTAAATTAATTTGGGTAGAATGTTCATTTTTATTATGTTAGCTCATCCTACCCATGAACAATTAATGGCTTTCTAATTGTTGGGATCTAGTTTTATTTGTTTGGAAAGTGTTTTGTAGTTGTTTTCGTATAATTGCTGTGTTTGTTTTGTTAGATTGATTCCCAAGTATTTTATATTGTCTAGGGTGATTTTAAATGGTGTTTCTCTTTCTACCTCTTGCTGTTCTAATGTGTTGGAAATGTATAGAAATGCTGATGATTTATGTGCATTTATTTTGTATCCTGCCACTTTGCTAAAGTTGTTGATTATTTCTACCAGCTTCTTAGTTGATTCTCTAGGATTTTTTAAGTATACCATCATATCATCTGCAAAGAGTGATTGCTTAGTCTCCTCATTGCCTATTTTGATACCTTCAATTTCTTTTTCTTCTCTAATTGCTATTGCTAGTGTTTCTAGTACTATGTTGAATAATAGAGGTGATAATGGGCATCCTTGTTTCACTCCAGATCTTATTGGGAAGGCTTCTAATTTATCCCCATTGCATATAATGCTTGTTGATGGTTTTAGGTTTATATTGTTTATTATTTTTAGGAAGGGTCCTTCTATTCCTATACTTTTCAATGTTTTCAATAGGAATGGATGCTATATTTTGTCAAAGGCTTTTTCAGCATCTATTGAGATAATCATGTCATTTTTGTTTGTTAGACTATTGATATGGTTGATTATGTGGATGGTTTTCCTAATGTTGAACCATCCTTGCATTCCTGGTATAAATCCCACCTGATCATGGTGGATGATCTTCTTAATTACTTGCTGGAGTCACTTTGCTAATATTCTATTTAAGATTTTTGCATCTATGTTCATTAGGGAGATTGGTCTATAGTTTTCTTTCTCTGTTTTTGGTCTACCTGGCTTTGGGAACAGTACCATATTTGTGTCATAAAAGGAATTTGGTAGTACTCCTTCTTTGCTCATTATATCAAATAATTTGTATAGTATTGGGATTAGTTGCTCTTTGAATGTCTGATAGAATTCACTTGTGAATCCATCAGGTCCTGGTGATTTTTTCTTAGGGAGTTCTTTGATGGCTTGTTCAATTTCTATTTCTGATGTGGGATTATTTTGGTATTCTATTTCTTCTGCTGTTAATCTAGGCAATTTATATTTTTGTAAATATTCATCCATATCTCCTAAATTGTTATATTTCACATGGAATTCCTCCAGTGTATTTTTCCTTTGAGCACAATAGTATTTCAGCACCAAAATATACCACAATTCCTTCACCCATTTCCCCAATTGAAGGGAATACCCTCGCTTTCCAATTTTTTGCCACCACAAAGAGAGCAGCTATAAATATTTTTCTACAAGTCTGTTTATCTATGATCTCTTTGGGATACAAACTGTGTTATTTAAATCAGTCCTGGGGTTCCAGTTAGAGGTATTTGGGCTCATCTGAGCCTCAAGATATATAGATATATGACAAAATTCCTGTGAATATGTATGTGACTTTGAGACTACATTTTCCATGATCCAATTGGTTTCTGGTTTTTGATGTGATGATGTCAACCAACATGAACCAATGTAGTGCGGGACTTAAATGGGGAGACGAGGCTTGACTTCGCTCTCTTTCGTACGAAGCCGCCAAAGGGGATAGAAGATATGGACTGACAGGCAGTTTGAATAGATCTTAGCCAGGCATGTGGTCTAATTTATTCTACCAACATGGGCCTAATTAAAATATTACTTTTCCTCTTAATATCAGCCTTTATCATTTTTAATCATTACAAAACCCAGCAATGGTATGGCTGGTGGGGGAATATATTATTGAGTAAATGAAGAAAAGCTGGACTCATGTTGGAAATTTGCAGTGTTTTTAATTTCTTCAAGCTTCTCCCTGAAGCAAAAAATTTCCTATTTGACATACATAGGTGGCATATTGGAGTGCTGGATTTGGAGTCAGGAAAAACTAAGATCAATTTTAGCCTCAGATACTTCATTGCTGTGTCACCCTGTACAAAGTACTTAATCTCCATCAACTTCAGCTTTTTCTTCTGTAAAATGAGAATAATAATAATAATGGCACATAACTCCCAAGGTGGTAGAATGGATAAAATGAGAAGATATTTGTAAATTCCTTTATAAATCTTTAATTACTAAGCTATTATTATTAACTTTTATAATTCATCACCAAGATTCTTCTGTTGTCAGAAGTCATAAAAAAGAGTATGTGAAGAATTAAAAATTTAAGTCATCTAAAGGCCAGCAATTAAATATGATTGGGTTACAGTTTACTAGCAATAGTGAACTGCCTAAGGATAGAGGTAGAAAAGTGATCACCAGAGAGACATATGACTAGAAAAAATAGCTGAACTGGTGATATAACTAGAGTAATTCATACCTGATAAACAACAGAGATGTTGTATTCTTACAATATTATAAATTCTTGACTAAGGCTCCCATATTTGGCACTATACCTCTAGAAGCTATATAAGAATATATAGATAAGGATGACACAGAATGAAAAAAAAGGCGGAGGAATTGAAAGGAACATCATTGAGAAGAATGATAAAATCATAGATCCATCAAAGTAGTATGATACTAGACTGTAGATTAGGAAAGAGTTATAGGTATTGTTTGCTTCGATTTTATCAAGAGACTATAAAATTTCTTACTAAATCATTGTGGAGGAGAGATAAAATAGCAGAAAAGTATGAAGAAGTATAGGAGCTTTTCCTTCCTTCACCATCAACAATTCCTCCAAAAAACAGACAAGACTGAATCTGGTTGGGAAATTCCTAGAAAAAACTAGCACATTATTATTTTCTTTTTTTTAAGATATTTTATTTGCCAAATTGTATGTAGTAACAATTTTTAACATATATTTTCTGTAATTATAAGATCCAAATTGTCTCCCACTTTCATTTCCCTCCTCTGTCTCAGAAATGGTAAGCAATTTGATCTGGATTATACAGACATTATCATGCAAAACATTTCTATATTGCTTATTGTTATAATATAATAATATTTTAAAACTCAAACCCCAAAATAAAAACATAAATAAAATCATGTGAAAATTAGTATGCTTTCATCTACATTCTGATCCCAACAGTTCTCTCTCTGGAAGTGGATAGCATTCTTTGTCATAAATCTTTCAGAATTATCCCAAATTGTTTTAATGCTAAGTCTTTCACAGTTGATCATCATACAATATTGCTTTTACTATGTACAATGTTCTCCTGGTTCTACTTATTTTGCTCTGCATCAGGTCATGTAGCTTTTTCTAGCTTTTTCTGAAGTCATCCTGCTTATAGTTTCTTATAGCACTATAGTATTCCATCACCAGTTTACATCATAGTTTATTCAACCATTCCCCAGTTAAAAGACATTCCCTTTATTTCCATTTCTTTTCCACCACAAGAAGAGATGCTATTAATATTTTACACAAGTAGGTCCTTGCTCCATTTGTTTTATTTCTTTGGGATACAGACCTAATAGTAGTATTATAGGATCAAATTGTATGCACAGTTTTATAGCCCCTTGGACATAGTTCCAAATTGCCCTCCAGATTGGTTGGATTAATTCACAATTGTGAATCATTTTTTCAAGACCAGGTTAGCATAGGGGGACAGCCATAAGAGAAAGGGTTTAGCAAATAATATGTTATGCAGAACATTCTAGCAGAGAGAAAAGCTGAGCACCAAGGCAAAAAGAGGTCTCAGGTTCATTATAAAGAGATCTAAAAAATTATCCAGACAGGAAAAATTCCACTGTACAGGTTTCAATCAGGATCCAATTTTGGGTAACCTATCCAGGATAGATGGATACTAGTTCCTGTACATAAGAGTGGTCATTGGCACTGATTCATGTACCTAGCAAGAAATAAGTTAAGAAAGAAGCAACAGTTATAGTGTTCTGTCCCAAAGAAGGAAGCAGGATCTCACTTCCAGCTTCGAGGCCATTCTGAAGTCCAAACAATAATAACAAGGACAGGAATCCCAAACAATGAGTCTTGTCACTCAACCAGCAAAGCATTCTAGCTGGTTGACAGTGGCCGAGGATATCGGCAGTTTCCTAGATCTAACTAGAGCAAGCCCATGGTTTTGTTCATACCAAAGCTGAAGAATTTCAACAGGGAAGGAAGTGCCTAGATTGTTATAGGTACGCTGAACCAAATAAACAAAACAGAAGAAAGATAGAGAAGTGACTGATGTGGAAATTTGTTTTTCTTGTATACTCATGTTTGTAAATTAGAGTTTTATTTTCCTTCCTTTCTAGATTGAGGATAGATGAGTAAAAGAAAGAAATGATAGAGTTCTAATGAATGAAAAAATAATTTTAAAACCCTATGGACAGATGAAGACATGGTGACTGATTCTTGTTATAATTGGAGGATACCAAATGAACTGAATGATTATATACTAAGAATAGTGATTAGTAGGTGATTAATGTTAATCTGAAGAGAAGGTTTCTATAGGAAAATATAGCGTTCTATAGCGTTCTATTTTTTGACCCTGTTTATGTGCTGTTTTTTTTTAATAATGAATGCTGCCTGAACAAAGGCATGTATTTTCTTAAAAATCAAAATATGACAGGAAGCAAATGTGGATCTCAGTTTAATAACACACTAGATGTCAGAATTGAAATGTAAAAAGGATTTTAAAACTCTGTATTGATGGCCTGAGTCAAATAAGATAAATTTTAATAAGAAAAACATTGAAATCATACATTTTGTCTCAAAATATTAACTTGGAGAAAACCATTTGGAAGAGATGTGACTATGCCTAATATAAAAATGACCTTATGTTTTTAGTGGATTGAAAACTTATTATGAGTCAGTAGAATGACATGGTAGTCAAAAATAGAATCTTAAACTGAATTGATGAAATTATAATATTCACAATGATGAATATTATACACTTGCTGTTTTCAACAATTTCCTGAATACATCTCTATTCTTATGTTCACTTCTTTGCTTCCATTTATAGGATCTAAAATACATTCAAAGGATGACAAGGGGATAAGATACAAAACCATCTAAGGATCAGTGGAGAGAACTTGGAATGTTTAGCCTGGAGTATAGAATATTTAGAAAAGTGTAATAAATTACTTTAGAAGTACTTCAAAGTGGAAACCTTATTTTTCTGGGACTTCTAAGTGCAAAAGTAGATAAGTTACAGAAAAATAAACTTGAGCTTGGTTGATATAATGATGAATTTCCTAACAATTAGAATGGTTAGAATATTAGGATAATTACAAAAGAAAGAGAGAATGTAATGCTTGTTTAGCTCCCTAGAGGTGATTCATGTTCATGTAAGTATAGGACTTTATGTCCTTTGAATCTATTTTGGCCCTCAGACTCTTCAGTTCTCAATATCAAATGCAAGTTTTATTCTAATTTTTTAAAAAAAGGTGAAATTATTTCTCAGTTGAATCTTACATAAGGGCTCTCTCCTGTCTTTTGTACAAGTGATGAAATTCACTGGTCATCAGAGACAAAGTTCCAATTCAGGTCTTGGTTGCCCAGTTGATGTGGTCCTTGGTTTTCTCACTGATGAATGTCACAGACACCAACCTATAAAACCACAAAATACTTTCCAGGAAAGTTAACATGGCTTTGTTTCACAAGTACTTTAGAAGGGATTCTTATTCAAGAATGTCTTTAACTAGAAGTATATTAGTCTAGCTTCAAATTTAGAGGGTCAATAAACCAGGTCAGTGACAATTTATTATGCTGTTATCATTTATAAGTGCTAATATCTATAATGCACAGAAATCTGTATTAAGAAATCTTTGTCAGTTTCATGTAAGATATGGAATCCTCTTCCTATCTACACTGTGGGGTCTCAATTTAGCCAAGTGACCCAAGACAGCAATAGAGATGAGACCTGTAAAGGTACTGACATGAAGAATTCCCTCTTGAGGAAACTACTTTTATCAATAGAGAAAAGAACTTCCTCAGCAATTTGATGTAAGAGTTGCCTAGAACACTGAGAAGTTAAGTGATTTGCCCAATGTCACACAGTCATCACTTATCAGAGTTAGAATTTGAACTTGGGTCTTTCTAGATCTGAAGGAAGTTCTTTATCCACAACGCTATACTGACTCTAAAGTTAAAAGAACAACTATGTTTTTACTAAAGACTTGCTTGAAGGAATCAATACTCAATTCACCTTCTAAAGTCCATCAAGGAAATGATGGCCATATTTTACAGAACTTCAACAACTGAAACAATATTGGAATCTACTTTATTAAGACATCTTTTTGAGTATGTGAATGTGAAATTCTAATTTTTTGTTTCTCTCTACTAGAACCAGAAGAGCAAACAAGAAATAATGGATAAAATAGTGGTCCCAAAGTCATAAAAAGTTAAGTTCAAGGGCCATTTCTTACATATACTGGCTGTAAAACTTCTCAGTTTCTGCATAGTGCTCACAGGGAAATACAGAGAATGGGAATTTCCTCATTAAGAGTCCCTTATATGATGCAAAGTACAGGTTTTATCGACATTGAGCAAGTAACAAAGTGTAACCTTTGGATTCACTTAATGTTCTCTTCTGCTATGCCAACAGAGAGAATTTCTTAGGATGGAAAGCAAGAATACTTTATCATTTAATCAATTCACAAATATTGATTAAGCACTGCCTATAGAATACCTTATCAAGAATTGTTTTAAGAAACCACTTAGCACCTTTTCATAAAAAATTTCCTTAATTTAGAATACATTGAGCCATCAGGCCTAGGCATGGAGAATACTATACAAATGAGCTAAATAGCCACTGATTCTCTACATCATGATTAACTCAATTCTTGCCCCTTCTCCTTTGTATTTTGAATATCATGATTCCTCCTCCTGGTGCATTTCAGTTGGGTTCAAAGTTGATTACGTTTCTTACTAGATTATTCTTTAAAGACACCGTGAACATAGGCTTTGTTAGCTGTAAAGATTTAGAGACACAGGCAATCAATACAAGGTCATGACACTCTCTATTGCAGTTAAGTTGCTCTCCTATCTCGAGAGAGTTATTGCCTTGAAATCACCTCTCTAATGATTTTATGGCATTGTTGAGACTGAGTTTGGCATTGAAAAATTCATTTCATTGGATACATTTTAAAAATGCCCCTCTGAATATTAGGTCTACGTATTCCGTTATTTAGAAATTTGTTTTATACTGTCTCTCAAAAAATGGATTAAATTATTTTAAAAAATAGTTCTACTCAATTCTTTTAGGTGATTTCAGTAAAAGAAAAACTAGAAAAATGACAAATCATAGTTAACGTTTAAAAGAGAAATTGAGTGATTTTTGTTATAGCATTTTAAGTGAATCAGATGGAATTTACTAGATATAGAAAAAAGATCATTTATATTATATTGCATTCAGGTTTGTTTGTAATCCATATTGACAACATACAGATTCACTCAATACACAGGTTGCAAAACATTCCAACAGGGGAATGGCCAGAAAGAACCAAAAATACAATATTTCATTTCTAGGTAATATAATAAAATGAGGGAATTTTGTAGTGACCAGAAAAAATGTGTTGTAAGAGAGAAGGTTTGAGGGAGAATATTAGGATAACAACAACAAAAAAGAAAGAATGTAATGCTTGTTTAGCTCCCTAGAGGTGATTCATGTTCAGGTAAGTATATATATATATATATAATTATGTCCTTTGAAACTATTTTGGCCCTGAGACTCTTCAGTTCTCAATATTAAATTAAATGCAAGTTTTAATCTGATTTTTTAAAAAAGGTGAAATTATTTCTCAGTTGAATCTTAGATAAGGGCTCTCTCCTGTCTTTTGTACAAGTGATGAAATTCACTGGTCATCAGAGACAAAGTTCCAATTCAGGTCTTAGTTGCCCAGTTGATGTGGTCCTTCTTTTTCTCACTGATGAATGTCACAGACACCAACCTATAAAAGCAAAGATCACATCAAAACCTCCTTGATGACGAAGTTCATATACTTAAGTTAGCTTCTTGGTCTGTTTCTTTCAAAAGGAGAAAATACACATACGACTTTACTTTAGTACAAGTCTAGCACAAGGTAGAAAAACTGTTCTTCTCTACCCTTCATACCATAAAAAAAAGGTGAGAAAGAAGGAACACTCTACAAGGGAAGGAGACAAAGAATTTCATGATAAGAAGAGAGAGAGAGAGAGGAGAGAAAGAGAAATTCTAGCACAAAGAGAGTGATTCTTCATGAACAGAAAAGCAAAGAGCCAGGATGAGGTGCTAGTTCAGAAATCAAAGCCAAATGGGATAGTGTCAGAAACATACTTGTGATTCTAATTATTAATGTCCTTCCTTCCTTCCTTATCACTCTACTTTATTATTATTTAATTTCATTTAAATATTTAATTAATTAATGGCTTCTCATCAGACCTCCAAGCATATTAATTTATTTTAGCATTTTATCATTCTATTTTTCTACTACTTTATAAAACATATCTATACATATGAGAACTCTAGGCTTCTCAGAAAGCCACTTTACATTAACACTGTATATGTCAATGGCAACATTGGCATAATGTATATTATGAAGATAATATATTACTGGAACTAATATTTATGTTCTCTCCCAAATTCAAGGAACAAAGATGAAAATAAAATATATTTGAGCTCAAACATACAGGGCAGACATACATTGCAGATATTTAATTAGAGAGGAAAGAAATTAAATGATAGACTTGTCACCACATATAGCTAATTTATAATATCACCAGAATCAGAAATTCTACTCTAAAATTGTTTCTTTTTAAACATTTTAATTTTTTTCATAAGCATAGTGTACTTATTAGAAAAATGAAATTTTAGCTCATAGGAGGTACTCTAAGAAAGAGTCTTCTCAACTCTGTCCTAGTATCAGTTACCAGTGTCACTTTTCATGGCCTATGCTCATTTGGTTTTGGTTTTTCTTTGATGTCACTTCTATAGTAATACTAAGAAAAAAGGTAAATCAGGTATTTCTATCAATAATACAGAAAAAAATGCCTTCCCATATGAAGGAAATCCAAAATTTTACATAGAAATGTACATTCATGAAAAGAAACACTTCTATATGTATACACAATTTTTCAAACTTCCTTATGTGTACTTTAACACCCTATCTATGCTTTATCTTCAGGCATGTAATGATGGGTCTGAAGACAGTTAACACATGGCTGTCAAGATAGTTGCAAATGAGATAATGTATGTGGAAGCACTAATTTAAATGTAGGTAATACAATGATAGGCTCAGACATTTCTTTTTTCTCTAAGGAAAACACATCTTTACTTAAAAGTCTAGCTGAAAAGCTGAAAGCCTCAAATGTTTAAACTCTTATCAAATGTATTCAGTTGGAGTAGTCTCAAGTTTCATTAAAGTGCTTAAGATATTAGTTTGTTAACTTTTTTGCTAATCTTAGAATGTCTCCTTCCCATCCCATTCAAGAGAAGGGTGAGTGATCAATATAGCTCAATCAATCAATAAGAATTTGTTAAGCACTTAATATGTATAATATATTCACTTTTATCAATAATTGTATAAATTAAAGAACTATACTGGAGACAATGAGGTGGAATTGGAAAAGCCCTACATTTGGAGACAGAAAACCTGAATTTAAGTCCTAATTGTACTTGTTGGTCATCACTACTTCAATAATCTTAGTCACATATACAATTTTGACTTTTCTTTTAAGTTAGGAATTTTACAAAGACATTGCTTCTCTCTCTGTCTCTCTACCTCTCTGCTTCTGCCTGTCTTTGTCTCTTTTCTGTCTCTTTCTCTCTCTCTGTCACTGTCACTCTGTCTCTCTCTCTCTCTATCTGTCTCTGTCTCTGTTTCTGTCTCTCTCTTTCCTCACTATGGTAGTTACTGTGAATGCAAAGACAATATAAAATAGTCTCTGCCTTCAAGGATCTTATATTGAAAGGGGGGATGGGGGAAGACTACATATAGAATTAAATAGAAATATGTAAATGTATATAAAAGTTATCTGAGGTGAGTGGGAGCTCAGAAATTTAATAAAAATTGCAATTTCTTAATAGAATAGGCATTCTAGAGGGCACAATAGAAGTGGAAGAGTGGAATAAAGACAGTGGGGAGATAGAACTGATATGGATATTTACAAAGGGGTGAGGAAGTGGCTGTCAGGCAAGGGATATTCTGTAAATACAGCAAAAACTCTGAAAAACTGGGACACTAGAGCCAGGGTGTACTATATTGTCTTACCCTTAGAGTTTCAGGGTTCCTCTCATCTTTAACTTCTATGATCCTTTAACTCAAAAGTTCATTTTATTTCTTTTAATGTCGACTTTATGATCTTACTATGGCAGTTTTCAACCATTAATGTAACTTTGTTTTGTAAGTCTTGAAATTAGAAAGTAAGATATTATTTTCTTTTATGAACAGAGAAATGTTTCTTTGAATATAGTTTATTTTTCCATGAAATGATGATCCTAGTAATATAGGCAAAATTACTATTTACACAACTACAGTATTAATGGAATTTAATTAATTCAATAAGCTTTAAGTCAACATATCATGTGCAAAATTTCATACCAGGTTCTAGTGATGCAAGTCAGAAAGGGAAAAAAATGTGGCCCTAGTCCCTGACATCAAGGAGCTTACATTCTTTTAGAGGATAGAGATTAAGGGATAAAAAATTAAACACCTAGGTAGGAAGCTGATGGAAGAATAGTTTGTATCTGTGAAGAGAACAAGCATGCTATCAGGTTAATTTTTTTTCCAACTGCATTCTTATTCTTCTGAATGTAACATATTTTTACATGATTTTACATCCTATTATCTCTGACATAAGACTAATCCATCAAAGATTTATATCTAAATTTATTATATATTTTATCATTCTAATAAAAGAAAATTATACTAAGAGGAACATTTTACCCAAAATAAATGACAATAATAGGGAATAATTCCCCTTGACAAAACTAAAATGAGGAGAGAAAATGTGGGTATGGGTATATATATATATATANAACATTTTACCCAAAATAAATGACAATAATAGGGAATAATTCCCCTTGACAAAACTAAAATGAGGAGAGAAAATGTGGGTATGGGTGTATATATATATATATATATATGGAAAGGAGAGACAGAGGACAGAGAGAGTCAGAGACGGAGACAGAGAAAAAGAGAAAAACAGACAGACAGAGAAAGAGACAGACAGACAGACAGAGTCAGACAGAGACTTGGGGGAAGTATTAAATGGGACAAAATCACAAAACATAAATCTGTTTCAATGAAAACTTCTGCCTGATCTATTATGGGCCTTGAAGCATATAATGTTCTATAATAAATGCCATCTCCATATTATAAATTAGTAAACTGGTAGACTCATTAAAAACAAAAATTGAACATGCAAACACTCATGAACAAATCACATAAAGTTCTGTCAAAAATATAACATGACATTTTCAAAACATAAGATGTTTAATACAAATTTGAATTGCAGCTAATTGCTTTCTCCCTCATTAGAGCCCTTCAAGTAAAAGAGGTGACTATGGTGATTAAGATCAGTTTAGAAAGTACAACTACTAAAAAATTATTCTAATAATAAAATTCCAGGGAGTCTTGGATATATTTGGCTAGACATATCCATGAAACTAAATTGAGGGGGGCAGCTGAGTGGCTCAAAGGATTGAGAGCCAGACCTAAATATAGGATGCTCTAGGTTCAAATTTGGCCTCAGATACTTCCTAGCTGTGTGACCCTGGGCAAGTCACTTAACCCATATGGACTAGCCCTTACCACTCTTCTGCCTTGGAACTGATACTTAGTATTGATTCTAAGATAAAAGGTAAGGATTTTTTTTAAAAAAGAAACTAAATTAAGGAGGTAAATAGTTTCAGAAAGTTATACTTCATGAAGAGAAAACCAAATAGGAATAAAAAGGAATATACAATTTTCTCAACAGAACATTGCATCTCCACAAAAATATGATAATTAATAGACCATAAAAGCCTTACAACCAAATGCAGAAAATTAAAAATATTAAATGCAACCCTTTCATATCATAATGCTATAAAATGTATACTGAACAAAGGGCTGCATGAAAAAGGACTATAGTTAGTTGAAAACTAAATAACTATATATTAAAGAATGAGTAGATCACAGAATACATCATAGAAACAACCAAACATTTTTTTTAAACTCAATGAATACAAGGAGATGATACCAAAAATTTTGGGATGTAGCTAAAGCAATACTTATGGAAACATGTATCTCTAAATACTTACATTAATAAAGCAGACAAAGAGTTGATCAAGAAATCGTGTATGCAACTAAAGAAATTAGAAAATGAACAAATTAAAAATCCCAGGTTAAACACCAAATTAGAAGCAATAAAGTTCAAAGAGGAGAATATAACTTAAAGAAAATCATTGAACTAATAAATAAGAAAATAGGTAAAAATACATAAACCATCATACAATTTGATCAAAAAGAAAAAAAACAAATTATAAGAATTAAAAATGAAAAGGATAAAATAGTAACCAAATGAAGAGAACATTTAAATAATTATTAAACAATTAAAATAATTACTAGTAGCAATTTTCCCCAATTATATGGCAAAAATCTGATTATCTAAGTTAAATGGGGAGTATTTAAAGAAACATCAAGTGCCCAGATTAACAGAAAAGGAAGTAAAATATCTGAATATTTCACCTCAGAAAAGAAATTAACTAACCCATCAATGAATTCTCTATGAATAAAGCCACAGGACCCAGTGAATTCTAACAAACATTTAAACCAGTGATTCCCAAAGTGGAGGCCACCATCCCCTGGTGGGCACTGCAGCAATCTAGGGAGGCAGTGATGGCCACAGTTGCATCCTTCTCATTAAAATGATTTTGAATGTTTTAACTTTTTTTGTATTACATTCTATTCTGAGTTCAATAAATAGTTTCATAATTTTAAAGGTCAACGTTTCTAATTTATACCTTTCTTTACTATATTTTATGAAAAAGGTAGAAACATTAATACATATATCTTTCCTATTAATTGCTATTAAAATTAAAAAAAATTAATTTCCAGGGGGAGCTAAGTAATATTTTTTCTGGAAAGGGAGTGGTAGGCCAAAAGAAGTTTGGGAACCACTGGTTTAAACATTTAATTTCAATACTATGCATACTATTTGGAAAAATACCTGGAATAGGAACTCTACCAAATTACTTTTATGACACAAATATGGTGTTGATAGCTACATCAGGAAAAACAAAAGCAGAGGAAGTAACTATAGACCAATATAACTAATGAATACTGGTGCAAATAGTTTAAGCAATGTACTCAAAATAAGATTAAAGTAATATTTCACAAGGATCATATACTATGACCAGAAGAGTTATATACCAGGAATACAGGGACAACTCAATATTGAGAAAAGTATAAGCATAATTGGTCATATCTATAACAAAACCAACAGAATCTATATGATTACTTCAATAGATGCAAAAATACTTTTGAAAAAATACACTAATTCATATTTAAAACACTAATGGAACGTGCATCAAAATGAAAAATAGCATCTATATAAAACCCATTATCAAACATTATCTGTAATGCAGACAATCTAGAAACCATCCCAGTAAGATTATGAATGAAACAAAAATGTCAAATTGTCACCACCACTATTCAATAAAGTACTAAAAATATTAGCTGTAGCAATAAGAGAAGAAAATATTTAAAGAATTAGATTATAAAATGAAGATATGATGATATACCTAGATAACACAAAAGGATGAACCAAAAAACAATAGAAATAATTAACAACTTTAGTATAGTTGCATTATATAAAATAAACCAATATAAATAATGAAAATTTCTTTATACTATCAATAAAGCTCAACAAAAGAGATAGAAAGAAAAACCCCATTTAAGATAAATGTAGGTAATAAAAAATGCCTGGGGGGGTCTACCTGCCAAGACAAATCTAGGAACCATATGATCACAACTGTAAAACACCTTTCTCCCAAATAAAGTCAGATCTAAATAATTAGAAAAACATTAATTAATCCTGGACAATTTGAGCCAATATTATAAAAATGACAATTCTTTTGAATTTAACTTACTTATTTGGTGTCATGTCTATCCGACTACCCAAAAATTGTCTGAGAGTTAGAAAGAATAATAACAAAATTAATCTAAAAGAACAAAAGACTTGAATATCAAGGGAATTAATTTTAAAAAATACAAAGGAAGGAGACTTAGGTGTACCAGAATTTTCTCTGTTATAAGCAATATGTGTTTTATTTCATAACATGAAGAACATGGAAATATATATCATATGATCATATATGTACAACCTATATCATATTGCTTACCTTCTTAGGGGGTGGGCTTGCCTTCTAGGGGGACAGGAGACAGGGAGAAAACATAGTTTGAAAAATGTCAAAAAAACAAATATTAAAATTATATCAACATCTAATCATGGAAAATTATCAAAGTGAATATTTGTATATGTGTATATGTATGTAGGTGGACATATGTGTATGTGTGTTTGTGTGTGTGTGTGAGAGAGAAAGAGAGACAGACAGACAGACAGAGAGACAGAGACAGACAGAGACAGACAGAGAGAGAGAATTTGTGGCTATTTATTATGTTTCTTTGATGTTTTTAAATAGGTATTTTGATCTATTTTTCCTCTGAGTTTGAGCTGAACTCTTCTCTGCATAATAGCTACCAAGAATTGGGTTCTTCTTTGGCTGTTTTTTTTTTCCAATTTAGTTGATAGGTCAAATGACTTAGTTATTAGGGTTTGTCATCTGTTGAAATCCTAGTCCATCACTGATCTCTGATACTCTAACCAGAATCTGTGGACAGTTCTGACCCTGCACCTGCAAGCACACAGGACACCAATCCCTGTGGTGACAACTAGGGACCATACTCTCTTGGGAGCAATCATAGCTGACTGGGGCCATATTCCTCAGCAATCACACACACAGGTATAAACTTTCTCCTCACTCTTTCTCTCAGCTGCTGCCCAGGATAGAGCAGGATCCAATCCATATTCCTTTGTCCTTCAAAGTACCTGTGTAAATGCAGCAATGCATGATGCCCTTCTCTTAAGGTCTGGTGCCCAGGCACTCTATGTTATCTGTTCCCTCAATCCCCTGCCAGGAGCCAGGCTGAATTCCGTTGAGGAGACTATAGCAGTTGCTGCTGAAGCAGAGAAGGCTGTTCCAAGGGTCTTTGCCTGCCAATGTGGATTTTGGTGAAGTCCTCCTGATTTTAGGCTCTGGGGCTCAGCAAACCAGATGAGTTTGCTAATCCTGCCCTCTGGGGTTGTATTGTTGATTCCAAGCTGTTTGTTAAATTCCTGCTATGGGTACCTAAGTGATTTGAGCTGAGGAAGCAAAAAACCTTCCTCTCTAGTTGTCCTATCAACTACAGTCTGCTTTTGCCACTTTTATAATTGATTTTGTGTAATTATTTTTGTTCTTTGTGAAGGGTGTTAGGAAAGTGAAGAAGTTACACCCCTACTCTGCCTTCTTCCCTATTTTCCCTATTTTTAAAAGATGAATCTCTGGCAGATTGTCATTTGCGTATCCTAGTAATACACTTAATAAATTGTAGAGCAAGGATTAAGATTAAGTCTTATGGTTTTCGTGTTACAGTAATTTCTCCATGAAATCATACAGAGAAATGATAAATGAAGAAGTTTAAATAAGAAAGACAGAGAGAGAAAAAAACAGAGACAGATAACTACTTAGGAGACATGCTTAAATAAGATAGAATGTTGGATTAAATATTGTTTGGATAACTAAAGAATCACCCATAGGATTATGCCAAGACTCAGAGCTGCAAAATTAGAACACAGTTTATATGTAACCAGAGAACACCTACGCTATGATAACTTATAAAATTTTAAATAAAGTGGGTTACACTTTTTTCCATTATTCTTTTCCACATGGACTGTGTTTGTTGTTGTTGATGTCTTTAAAGGAAGGATGTTTGTTGTTTTGGTTGTTTCATTGTTTTAGTCATGCCCAACTCTTCATGACTTCATTTGGGATTTTCTTGAAAAATATATTGAAGTGGTTTTCCATTTGTTTTTACAATTCATTTTACAGAAAAGGAATTGAGGCAGAGTTAAATGATTTACCCAGTGTCACATGGCTAGTAAATATCTGAGAAAAGAGTTGAATTCATGAAGATTAGGTTTTCTGGTTCCAAAATCACCATTCTATCCACTGAAACACCTTGCTGCCATATAGAAGAGAGAAAAAGAGGCAATATTTTCCTTTCCAACATCTAAAGAATAAAGAATACCTTAGCTAACCTTTTGTTAGTGGGGCAGAGGAAGAATTTCCTTGGGTCTATGAGTGATAAACCTCAACACAAGTATTCTCTAGCAACTTCAAGCTGAATATTTCCAAAACAGAATTTAATAGCTTTTCAGAAAGCAGTTGGGGAAAATTAACTCCACATTAACTCTCTTTCATCTTAACTCAAATGCTTCACTTTATAAAAGATATTACTTGTTTCTATCTGTTGCTGGTGCCCTGTCCTCAAATATTTTGTATTTGTTTTTGTGTATATTTTCTATTTACTTATCTGCTCATGTGGTGCATCTTCCTAGGAGAGGACAAGCTTCTTGAGGCCAGAGACTATCATATATATTTAGCTCTTGTAAGTATCACAGTTCCTGGCAAAGGGTGACTACACAATAAATTGTTAAAATTCATTCTTATAGTAACCCAACCTCATGATGTCAGAATCATTTTTAGTTGTCATTTATCTTCACAAAGTCTCTGTTATCTGTCCACTATCTTTATTTTCTCTTCCAACGATCTATTTTAGCCCTTATCATTTATTTTCTGAACTACCTTAGTAAATACTCTTTTAATTAGATTTGCTGGTTACTATCTCTTCCTTCTCTGTTTCATCCTCAATGTAGTTGCCATCTTGATATTCTTAAAATAGAGATCTAAACATGGGAATTCTGTGTTCAAAAGTTTTAGTGGCTTTTAAGAAAAAATACATCTTTGATTTGGGATTTAATAAATCTTTACAGTAAAACTAAAAATATTCTTCTAGTCTTATTTAATATTACTCCCTTTCATGTATTCTTCATTCCAGAAAATTAGAAATCTAGCTATTTCTTATGACATTTTCATCTCCAGCCTCCCAAACTGCGTAGAGTTGGATGTTTGAAAGGTATTTTTTCTTCACATCCACCTATAGCAGATGATAATGATTTGTGAGGGAATGCATAATGATGAGACTAGAAAGTAAATGATCAATGGGGATTAGATGCTATTATTTTTTCCATTTTACAGTTGAGGAAATTGAGTCAAATGGAAATTAAATGACTTTTCCAATGTCATGGCACAGGTAGTAATTGTTTGAGGTGATATTTGAACTCAGGTCTTCCCAACTCTAGGTCCATCTTCTCCAGGGTTTATCTACTGCACTATCTATCTGACTTTAAGACATGACCAGTTTTGTTAGCCTTCCCTTTGTACCTTGACTCTGACTATTACCTGCTTTGACCTTTCTTCTAATTTGATCCTTCTAACTTTGGCAGATTTACTTTGTCTATTCTCATATCAAATCAAACAGACACTATATATGTCTCTGGGTTTCTGATTTGGTCTCTAATTTCCTTGCCTCTTGCTCTCCAAACTCTCAAACAATACTAACATTTATTTAAAAACATAGGATGATAAAATTCAATACTATGGAAATTTTCAATTGATAATAAATTGGTTTTGCATGATTTCCATTTTACTTTTATCCAGTTAGCATATTCCATTCAATAATTTTCAGGTGTTCCAAGTTCTGCATTCTAGCATTTGGAGAAAGGGATTAGATGATATGACTTTAACCTTTCTAACTCAAAATTCCATAATTTTTGGAGTTTTCATTTATATTCTTACGTTGAAAATAACTTTTTTATGAAGCTGTAGTAACAATAGTTCTATATTTTGCTCTTTCCCCGCTCTACACTCTAGAACATACACACACACACACACACAAAGAAGTGTCTTAATTTTGTTGGATGCGAAGGATCTTTTCAGTCCATTATAATTGTTTTCCAAGAGTTTTCTAAAATTCAGCCTTATATTTCTATGTAATCTGAAGTTTAGCATTAGGACTACTCCTTTGGATTAGACAAAGGCAGGCTGTTGTAATATTCAACACATCTGTGATCTCAGTTATGTAGGTTCCCCTTCAAATGGTGCAAATTACAATCTATTGACAATTACCCTTACATTTGTGACTCTTAATCACATCATTCACAAATGTCACACAGAGAGTATACCCAGTCTGCTTTTTTTATAGTGTTTCATCCTTTTTACTCCCATTATCTACCTCTAAATTCCCCTTTCAGTAATCATGAGCTTCAATTCTATGTATTACATAGTGATCAGTCATGTCTAGCCATACAACATTACCTGGAAGAATATTAGTGCTAAAACATGAGTTAATCAGGAAGCATTAATGCCTGACACTATGTTAAAGTACTGGCAGAAAAGTAGAAAAAAGCATATTGAGAATCATATTCTTTTGCATAAGACAAAGATGTAGAAAATATATATCTGGTATTCAGTAACAGACTCAAAGGCATAAATAGTTGAAAATAACAATGAACATGTCTGAAAATATGGGAGAGGAATAAAGAATGAGTTAAACCAAAGATTTGTATTACCATCATGCCATTATACAATTAATACTTTGCTCAAGAAAATTATTAAGTGCTAGATAGGGCAAATCTCAAATAAAGGTTTAAAAAAGTTCATTATCATTTACCTGATAGGAACTCAGGATGGGAGATAGTCAATGATCTGCTATTTGTATACATTTATTCAGTCCAGATTATTTATTTAATAGAGCAAAGATAAAAATAATATGAAGATAGAATAAAAAATGAAAATGAGAATAAACATGCAATTAAAACTATTACATTTTCTCCTTTAAGAAGTTATCAATAATAAAAATTGTATATAGATCAAAGAAATTACATATACATAAGATTCAAAATTAAATATACAACTTGACTATTTAGAGTCAATATAGACGAGGGGAGTTACATAGACATTGATTTTAAGAATTAAAAAATAGTGCTAATTAATTGCTATAAATAGAAAACCAAGAGAATGTATAAAGCACTCCACTTAGCAGAACTTGACTGAATTGACGTATCAAAGAATATGGCAGCCAAAGGAAGTTTAGAATATAAACTTGTTGATTAAATCTTGTGAAATGGAAGAAAATGAATAGTATTACATCATATATCAGAGGGGAAAAAATTGAAGTTGAAACCAGTTTAAAGAAAGTTTGTTAAGAAAACAAGTTAAGAATGATTAAGATATTTAAAAATGCAAAAGGAAGGGCAGCAAACAAAAAGAACAGAAATATTTGAAAAAATATATATGTATATGTATACATATATATACCATATTGATTCAACCATCATGCATAATAAAGCCTATACACTTTACTTCTAACAGCATAGTATATATTATCTGCTTATAGAGGAAATATAAATGGCAATTATACAGAGCACTTAAGTGGGAAATATCTGTATTCAACATGCTATTGTTCAAAAAGTATGTGATTCAAGTTAATAGAATACTGTTATATTTGAAAATTAAGGTAAGCTAAAAGACAAAATTTTGAGTGTGAACAATTTATTAGTTAGACTGACAGTCACCAGTAACTTGGGTCTATTTTCTCTTAATAATCGAAGACCTTGACTGCCGGATTAAAGAGTCTTTTATAACAACTGACAAGATGACAGAACAAAATCTCAAGGAACATAAATATTTCCTCTTCTGATTGGCTACCAATAACATGCTTAGATTTTAAAATAAATCCTTTAGACAACTTCCTGAAACTTAAAGCCCTTCCTAAATCCTTTTGCTATACCCTAAATGTGATTTGATTCAAAAGAAGAGGGTTCCCAGACAATGAGAATAGTTTTCAGTTGTTGAGAGGTGATACTGCAACTGAGGAGCTGCAACTGAGAGCTGCAACTGAGGAGAGTTGGCCTTTCGATTAATCAAGCATATCAGGAAAGTGAGTCATAGGTGGGGGTTACAAAGGTGGAGGGAATTATAAGATAAATGGTTGACCTTTAGGAAAGTTTCTTCAGAATATGGTAGGGGGTAAAATTTATAAGGGAAAGGAACTTCAAAAGGTAATACATCAGGGCCCCTCATATTCATGGGGGATACTTTCCAATATCTGTCATGGATGACTAAAACCACGAATATAAGCAAACACCTCTACCACTCTATATATAGTGATTTTCTTGTACATAAATGTGTATAATAAAGTTTAATTGATAAATTAGACACAGTAAGACATTATCAGTATTAAATACAGTTATAATAAAGTACTATTCATTATTATAAACTACTCCACTCTTTCTCACAGCATGTGGATTTTTTAAGGAGGTCTAGCATTTCTAGTGTAAGGGCTTTCTGAGCCTTTTTTTCAGAACTACTCCTTCATCTTTAGTGTCCATATTGCACTAAACTCTTACATGTGGCTCCAAGAAGTTGTAAGATGGACAGTGATGACATTTTGGTAAAACCATTTCTGTAGATGAGCTAAACCAGGTTGAGGGTAATGAATGGTCACAAAGCAATCAATGATTTAGAAAGGTGGCTATTCCTAGCATCTCAAGACATCCCAGGATAGAATGGTCAAATGAGACCAGTTTGGTCCAATGGTCATGAAGACAACTGAAGCAAGTGCTGCAGAGAGTTTGGGGCAAAGATGCCAATATCATCCACTCCATTCTTGACCATCACCAGCCATCCTGACTTTTGTCTTATCTCTAGACTTTGATGACTTTGGAAGGGAGGGTGAGGCTGACAACTACACATGGCTTGGTTTCACTTATACCCAATTCATACACACATCAAGCCATCAATTCATGATATCATTGTCATTGGTCCACTTTGAAAACAGAAGACAAACATCTCTGTCTCTGTTGCTTTTTCTCTTTCACTCTCTCCTCAAAGAGATCTGAAAGGTAGATGAGTGATGTTCTGGACATCAGAGTACACTATATTACAATATGTAATCACTTGGTTGACAGTTTGAAATATACATACTGTTTACTTTTCCTTAAATTAAAAAATAATTTCTTTTTTTCTGTGGTAATTGAATCAGCAGATGTGAAATCAGTAGATTTGGAACTGACAGATATGGGAGTCTTACTATATTAAATCTAGCTTGATAAAGTCTTACCAAAAATTGGATTAAAATCAATTTTCCACTTTACACTAACTTATAGGCTATATTTCAATAAAATATCTCCTTCTATAGATCTGGCAGAATTTCTTGAAAGATAAAAAACAGAGGTAATGCTGTTGACAACCACTAGTCATTAATATTAGGTGATATATAAAAGAGGGAGGCATAGGTTACCTAAAAATGTTCATCACTATCATACAGACAATCTAACATATGGTCCAAATTGATTCCTGAGAAAGGTCAGGTGTTCCAAATATTTTTGTTCGTAGATAATATTTTAGTTTCAATTTAGAGATGGAATATTGCTGAGTTTCTAGGAGAATATCCCTAAACTACTCAAAGTTTGTTCTAAACATATCTAGGGGACAGGGAGGAGAAGTTAAATAATATGTATATGTGGATATTGGCATGTCAATGGATAAATAGAAAGTTGGATGTATGCATGTATGAATGAATGGATGCTTAGGAAATTTATTAAGTGCCTACAGTACAACAGGCACTGGGAACACAATGTAAGCAAAGAGAAAGATAATACTTTCATTCAATGAATGAATTAATATCTTAATGAGTAAAGATAATACATAAAAATTATCTGAAAAACAGATGGAGGGGGACCCACATGTGTTCAGGGTATAAATTCTGGAGGATTAAGAGCTGAACCACAAGAATAGCAGAGAATATACCTGAACTGAAGCCATCCTCAAATGATGCTTCTGAGAATCAATTCATTCTGAAGCAAAGCACTCAAAGGAGGAGTGCTTGCTAGGAGAGAAGGTCACTACAAAGATGTGATAAAGTCTGAAGAGTTAAGAAAGAAGGATCTGGGAGAGCAGAGATAGGCATTATACATACGTGTGTGTGTGTGTGTGTGTGTGTGTGTGTGTGTGTGTGTGTTAGAAATTACTAACAAAATTCCTCTGGAAAAATTAAAAAACCCTAAAATATCAAGGGGATTAATGAAAATATATGATGGAAGATGGATTAACTATAGTGGTTGTCAAACTATATTATAAAGTAGCAACCATAAAAATAATCTGGTACTGGCTAAGAAATAGAGTGGAGAACCAAACAAATAAGGTAGGTGCTCAGTATACAATGGTCAATGACCATAGTAACCTGGTGGATGAAAAACCCAGACATTCAAGGTTATGGAAGCAGAATTTACTATATGACAAAAATTTCTGGACAAACTGGAAAATAGTGTGGCAGAATTTGCACATCAATAAACACCTCAGCCCATGGACAAAGGTAGAGTCAAAATAGATATATGATTTAGACATAAAGGGTGATACCATAAACAAATTAGGAGACATAAAATAGTTTACCTGTTGGACTCATAGATAGGAGAATTTAGATAAAAACAAAACATAGAAAACATCATGAGATATAAAATAGATAAATTTGACTACATTAAATTAAAAGGTTTCTGCTCAAACAAAAGCAATACCACCAAGACTAAAAGGCAAATAATAAACTGAAGGTGGAGAACCTTTTTAGCAACTTTCTCTGATAAAAGTTTCATTTCTCAAATACATAGAAAACTTAGTAAAATTTATAATATAAAATATTTTCCAAATGACAAATGGTCAGAGGATATGAACAAGTAATTCTTAGATGAAGAATCTAAAATTAAATTTAGTCATATAAAAGATTCTCCAAATCGCTACTGATTAGAGAATTGCACATTAAAACATTTATAGTGCCATTACTCATAACCACCAGACTGGCTAACATGACAAAAATGGAAATAATAAATGTTTGTCTAGAAGTGGAAAAAGTGAAATATTAATACATGCTGGTAGAGCTGTTAATTGGTTGAAGCATTCTACAGAGCAATTAGAAACCATGCTCAAAGGGTCACCAAATAATGCATAAATTTTGAGCCAGGATACAACTATTAGATCTAAACAATTAGGAAAAAACATTAAGTGATCCCAAAGAAATTAAAGATAAGAGAAAATAATCTAATTATATAAAATATTTGAAGTAGCTCCTTTCTGTGGTTGCAAAGAAGTAGAAACTAAAGGGATATTCATTGATTTGGGAATGAGTGAACAAATTGTGGTACATATTTGCAATGGAATATTCTTGTGTCATAAGAAATGACAAACAGGAAGATCACAAAGAGTAATCTGAAAAGACTTATATGAAGTGATGCAAAGTGAAGTAAGCAGATTCTGGAGAATGCTGTACACAGTAACAACAATATTGTACAATGATCAACTGTGCATGACTTAATTATTAAAACAAAGTAAAGATTCAGAAAAACTCCAAGACACTCATAATGAAAACAGGATATCCAACTCCACAGAAGGAACAAATGAAGTTTGAATGCAAATTAAAACATACCATTCTTCACTTTTATTTCTTCCACGAATTTTTGTCTAGTGTAAGCAATGTGTCTTCTTTAACAAAATGACAAACACAGACATATGTATTATATGATAATAGATGTATTCATATTACTTGACCTCTTAGGGATGAGAAAGGACTGTAAAGAAGAGAGAGATAATGAGGATTGCAAAATATCATAAAATAAAATCTTAAAACGCATTAAAATTTTTAAAAATAAAAATAGTAAAATGTGAATTCACCTCTATTAAAGAGAAAATTAAGGTTAACTTTTGGAAGTATTTTGAACAATTACATGAAAATAAATATGACAACCTAAGTGAAATAAATGTTTATAAAAATATAAATTGCCCAGATTAACAAAAGAGAAACTAGATTACTTAGGTAGTCCCATATCACAAAAGTAATTGAATAAGTGATCAGCGACCTCCCTAAGAAAAATTCCCCAAACCAGATGGATTCTCTAGTGAATTCTACAAAACATTTAATGAATAATCAATCCCAATATTATACGAATTATATGAAAAAATAAACAGTCCTAACAAATTCCTTTTATAGCACAAATGTGCCAATACTTAAGCTAGGAAGATTGAAAATAGAAATAAAATTATAGACCAACTTGCTTAATGAATATCGATGCAGAAATTTTTAAATAAAATGCTAGCAAGGAGACTTAAGCAATATATCACAAGTTCTTAATTATAAGGCAGGATTTATAGCAAGAATGAAAGACTGGTTCATTATTAGAAAAAACTATCATTATAAATAACCAGATAAGTAACAAAACTAGTAGAAGTCACATTATTATCTCAATAGAAGCAGAAAAAGCTTTTGACAGAATAAAATTCCCATTTCTATTAATAACACTATAGAGCAAAGGAATAAATGGTGATTTTTAAAATTTATTTTTAGAAAAATTTTCCATGGTTACATGATTCATGTTTTTACTTTCCCCTTCACCCCATCAAACCCCCCCCACCCCGCTCATTTCCACTGGTTTTAACATGTGTCACCAATCAAGACTTATTAACATATTATTGAAAGTTGCATTGCTGTGGTCCTTTCTGCTCTACATTTATTTATTGCCATATAATTGGGTAAAATAGTTTTTAATGATTGCCTTAATTTCCTCTCCATTGGAGGTGAGGTCTCCCTTTACATCTTTGATACTGTTAATTTGATTTTCTTCTTTCCTTTTTTTATTAGATTTACCAATACTTTGTCTATTTTATCTGTTTTTTCAAAATACCAGCTTCTAGTCTTATTTATTAATTCAATAGTCCTTTTACTCTTGATTTTATTAATTTTTCCTTTGATTTTTAGTATTTCTAATTTAGTCTTCATCTGAGGATGTTTAATTTGTTCGTTTTCTAGTTTTTTTTAAGTTGCATGCCCAATTCATTAACTTCTGCTCTCCCTAATTTGTTAATATATGCACTCAGTGATATAAATTTTCCCCTTAGAACTGCTTTGGCTGCATCCCATAGGTTTGGGTAAGATGTCTCATCATTGTCATTGTCTTCAATGAAATTATTAATTGTTTCTATGATTTTTTCTTTCACTAAATTATTTTGGAGAATCATATTATTTAAATTCCAATTAGTTTTTGGTTTGCCTCTCCATGTAGTCT
Organism: Gracilinanus agilis; assembly: GCF_016433145.1. Classification (NCBI taxonomy): domain Eukaryota; kingdom Metazoa; phylum Chordata; class Mammalia; order Didelphimorphia; family Didelphidae; genus Gracilinanus; species Gracilinanus agilis. The sequence continues at coordinate 304,390,742 of NC_058132.1, forward strand.
TACTAATAACTATTTTTATTGCATTATGACTGAGAAGGTTACATTTATTATTTCTGCTTTTTTGCCTTTGTTTACTGTGTTTCTATGCCCTATTGCATGGTCTATCTTTGTGAATGTTCTATGTGCCGCTGAAAAGCAGTTGTATTCCTTTTTGTCCCTATTTATTTTTCTCCATATATCTATTAACTCAAATTTTTCTAGGATTTCATTCACCTCTCTTATCTCTTTCTTATTTATTTTTGGCTTGATTTATCTAGATCTTATAGGGGAATGTTGAGGTCCCCCACTAGTATGGTTTTGCTATCTATTTCATCCTTGAGCTCCACTAGCTTCTCCTTTAGAAATTTGGAAGCTATACCACTTGGTGCATACATATTGAGTACTGATATTTCTTCATTGTTTACATTGCCTTTTATTAGGATGTAGTTACCTTCCCTATCTCTTTTAACATAATCTATTTTTACTTTGGTTCTGTTGGAGATCATGATGGTAGCCCCTGCTTTCTTTTTCTCATTTGAAGTCCAAAAGATTTTGCTCCATGCTCTCATTTTCACTCTATGTATGTCCATCTATCTCATACGTGTTTCTTGTAGACAACATATGATAGGATTTTGGTTTCTAATTGACTCTTCTATTTGGTTCCATTTTATGGTTGAGTTCATCCCATTTATATTCAGAGTTATAATTATCAACTGTGTATTCCCAGACATTTTGATTCTTTCTCCTAGTCTTGTCCTTTCTTCTTTCACTATTTCCTTCTATACCAGTGTTTTGTTTATAATCAGTTCCTATAATCCCCTCCCTTGTTGAACTTCCCTTTCTTCCCCCTCCCTTCTTATTCTCCTCTTATTGTTCTTTAAAGTTATGCCATGCTCCCCCCCAAACCCTCTCCCTCCCTAGTATTGCTTCCCTCCCCACCAGTCCTTTTGTTACCCTTCTACTTCTCTGTGGGGCATGAATCAATTCTCTGCCCCAATGGATCTGATTGTTCTTCCTTCTTTAAGTTGATTTAATGCACTTAAGTATTGAATATCTCCTCCCTCTAACCTCTTTACCCTTACAGTGTATTATTATTTTTCCTGTTGGTCCCTCACACTTCTTTATGGAATATAAATTTATTCCTCTTTGTTTGTTTTCCTATTTTTCATATATATATATATATACATACATACATACATACATACATACATACATACAAATTGGTTGACATTTCATTCTATACAGTTTGTCACAGTTCCCTCTATGTAAACTTCTTCTAGTTACCCTGTTGGAAATAACAATTTTTAATATTTGCCAATATCTTCTTTTCTTCTTGGGATACAAATTAATTGAACCTGTTCGGCCCCTTAAAGAAAAGAAATGTTTTCTCCTTCCCCCATTCTCTTAATTACCTTATATTGATTCTCTTGAGTTCTGGGTTTGGGCAGCAAACTCTCTGTTTAAGTCTGGTTTTTTCTTGATGAATATTTGGAAGTCATCAATTTTATTGAATGACAATACTTTCCCCTGTAATAATATAGTCAGTTTTGCTGGATAGTTCAATCTTGATTGTAGAACCAGTTCTCTTGCTTTCCAGAATATTGTGTTCCATGCCTTCTGGTCCTTCAATGTAGATGCAGCCAGATCCTGTGTTATCCTAACCGTGGGTTGCTGATATATGAATGACTTCTTTTTAGGAGCTTCTAATATTTTTTCCTTGGTCTGTTAGTTTTGGAATTTAGCTATAATATTCCTGGAATTTTTCAGTTGTGGATTAAATGTAGAAGGTGATCTATGGATTCTCTCAATTTGTACTTTTCCCTCTTGTTTGAGAATTTCAGGGCAATTATCTCTGATAATTTCTTGTAAGATGTTATCTAAACTTTTTCTTTTATCATGATGTTCTGGTAAACCAATAATTTTTAAGTTGACTCTTCTAGCTCTGTTCTCCAGATCTTTGGTTGAATCAATGAGGTGTTTCATATTCTCCTCAAATTTTTCATTTAAAAAAATTTTTTTAATATATTCTTTCTGCCTTGTGAAGTCATTTGCTTCTAGTTGTTGAGTTCTGTTTTTTAAAGCCTGAATTTCATCCCTGGCTTTTTGGTCATCCTTCTCCTTCTGGTCTGAATTTTTTTGTAGATCATCTTTTGCCTTCTTTGTTTGATTTTCAACCTGGCCAATTCTGGCTTTTAAGCCTTTATTTTCTTTTTTTAATTCATATATTTCCTTTTTGAAATTATCTTCAGCCTCTCTTGATTGCTTTTTTGAGTTCCTGAAGTTGAATTTTGAGGTCTTCAAAAGCCTGTGTCCAGTTCACTGGAACTACTTCCTCTTCTTCTATTTCTATTTCATTTGCTCTCTTTTCACTTCCTTGAAAGAAGTTGTCAATTGTCATTTCTTTTCTTTTTCTGTTGCTTACTCATATTTTTTTCCTTTTCTGTTCTACTAGTTTGAGCAGATGTATTTAATGATCTTTGATGAAAGATCTTCCTCTAACTGGCAATGGAGGTTTGTAGTTACTTTCTCTGCCTTCTGAAGACTTATTGTCTATCCAATTGATGGGATTAATCCTAATGGGATTTTTCTTACTGCTTTTGCTTTGCCATGAGGCTAAAACCTCAGAGAGGAGGGAAAAAACAAAAAACCAACCAAAAAAAAACTGTGGGGGGGATAAGTAGGAGCTTTTTGCTGAGCTGAGCTGTCCAGCAGTGGAGTCCCCCTGTCCTTTCCTGGTGTTTGATGTGGTTTTCTTTCCTCTTGAAGCCCTTGTTCTCTGCCTCAGTATGAGGAAGCCAAGCTGTCTGAGGTTTGAGGTTTGGCTCTCTCTAAGCCACCACCTTCTGGGCGTTTTTGCTGTGTTTCTCAGGTTTTCTCCTCCAGTCACCTCTCCAGTGCCTGTGTTCAGCTCCCTGAGTCTGGCTCCAGCTAGGCCCTCTCTCTGGAATGGTGAGCCTACCCACCCTGAGATTTCTGGGGCTGCTGGAGACTCCGCACAGCCTGTGGGGGAGGCGTCCTGGGATTCCCCTTCTATGCCCTCAGACCCTACAGTTCAAGAATTGAAGCTTTTTTCTTGGTGTACTTCTTTAGTTGTGTTGTGGTAGGGTTCCCCCTGCTCTGTCTTGTTATTAGATTTGGTCCTCTTTCTTCTCAAAGCACATTGTTTTCTATCTTGGTATGTAAGGGAGTGGAAGTTTTAAGATTTGCTCAGTCTAAGCTGCCATTTTCTCAGAATTCCATAAATGGTGCTTTCTTAAAAAGATAAGTAGTAGCTATCTTAAATCATTAGCAAGTATTATCTGTACTAGGAATAAACACCACTATTATACCAGGATATGCAAGAAATGCTAACTGTGGCAATAAAAGGAGAAAAAGAAATAAAAGTACTTAAAGTAGTTTATGAGAAACTGAACTATCACTCTTTGTTGAGGATATGATGCTGTATTTAGATATTCCCAGAGAATCAACAAAAAAACTTGTTGAAATAATAATTTTAGCAAAGTTGCAGGATATAAAAAAGCCACATATATCACTATTTTTATACTTTACCAACAAAATTCAGCAGTAAGAGATAGAAAGAGAAATTCCTTTTAAAATAACTCCAGACAAGATAAATAATCTGGGATTCTACTTGCCAAAACAGGAATTATATGTACACAGTTATAAATAACTTTTCACGCAAATAAAGTGAGATCAAATAATTGGAATTATATTAATTGCTCATGGGTAGTTTAAGCTAATAGGATAAAAATTACAATTCTACCTAAATTAATTTAATTAATAAATGTTATAATAATCTAATAACCAAAAATTGTTTTATAGAGCTAGAGAAAATAAAAAAAAAATTAATATCAATGTAGTTAATGAGAAAAACTGAATGAAAGTGACCTAGATGTAACAGATTTTAAACTGTACTATAAAATAGTTATCATTAGAATGATCTCATACTGGCTAAGAAATAGAATGGTGGATCAATTAGGTATACAATATACAGTTGCAAATGACCATAGCAATCTAGTCATTGATAATCCAAAAGATTCCAGTTTAGGGGACCAGAACTCACTATTTAACAAAAAGTACTGGGAAAACTGGAAATCAGTATGGAAGAAACTGATAATAGACTAATATCTAACATTTGATACCAAGATAAGATCAAAATTGGTATATTATTTAGACAAAAAATGGAATACCATAAAGAAAGTGGGAGACTATTAAATAATTTACTAGTCAAATCTATGCATGAAGAAAGAATTTATAATCCAACCCAGACCTAGAAAATGTAATGAGATGTCTAATGAATAATCTTGATCATATTAAATTTAAGTTCTACAGATAAAACCAATGCAAACAAGATTAGAAGGGAAACAAAAAAATGGGCTAAGTTTTACAAATTTTTCTGATAAAGGCCTAAGTTCTCTAATTCATAGGGAACTAAATCAACTTTATAAAAATGAATCATTCCCATTTGACAAATGGTCAAAGGATATGAACAGACAGCTTTCAAATGAAGAAATCAAAGCTGTCTCTAATCATATGAAAGTGTTTTAAATTACTATTGATTAGAGGAAAATAAATTAAAACTTTATCTAATCACCTCCCACCTAACAGTTTGGCTAATATGGATGGAAAGGAAAGCGATAAATGTGGAAAAGGATGTGGCAAAATTGAGACACTAATGCATTATTGGTGGAGTTGGGAACTAATCAAAACACTATAGAGGGCAATATGCCCAAAGGCCTACTCTTTGATCTAGTAATATCACTACTAGATCTGTATCCCAAAAAGGTTTTTGTTTGTTTGTTTGTTTGTTTGTTTGTTTGTTTGTTTGTTTGTTTTAAGGGGAAATGGCCTATTTGTACCAAAATATTTATGCCAGTTTTTTTTTCATGCTGGCAAAGAATTAGAAATTGAAGGGATGTCAAACTTTTGGGGAATAGCTAAACAAATTGTGTTATATAATTTTAATGGGATATAATTTTTATAAGAAATGATGAGCAGGATGATTTCAGAAAAAAATATTTAAAGATCTACATGAAGTAAGAAAAACAGAGTGAAGTAAGAAAAACAAAGAGAATATTTTATATAGTAAAATCAGTATTGTACAATGATTAATTGTGAAAGTTTATGTTCAACAATACAATGATCCAGGATAATTCTGAAAAACTTTTTTAAAATAATGCTATCTACTTCTTTTTATTTTATTTTATTTTTTAGAAAAAAATTTTTCCATGGTTACATGATTCATGTTCTTACTCTTAACTCCACCCCCTGAACTCTCCCCCCACCCCCACCCCGGTAGCTGACACACATTTCCAATGGTTTCTTCATGTGTCATCAATTAAGACCTATTTCCATATTACTGGAAATTGGACCACTGGTATGGTGGTTTAGAGTCTACAATTCCAATCATGTCCCCATCAACCCATGTGTTTAAGCGATTGTTTTTCTTCTGTGTTTCCACTCCTGTAGTTCTTCCTCTGAATGTGGATATTATTCTTTTCCATAAGTCCCTCAGAATTGTCCTGGGTCATTGCATTGCTGCTAGAACAGAAGTCCATTACATTCTATTTTACCACAGTGTATTGGTCTCTGTACAGTGTTCTCCTGGTTCTGCTCCTTTCACTCTGCATCAATTCCTGGAGGTCATTCCAGTTCACATATAATTCCTCCAGTTTATTATTCCTTTGAGCACAGTACTATTCCATCACCAGCATATATCACAATTTGTTCAGCCATTCCCCAATTGAAGGGCATACTCTCATTTTCAAGTTTTTTGCCACCACAAAAAGCATGGCTATAAATATTTTTCTGTAAGTGTTTTTATTTATGATCTCTTTGGGGTACAAACACAGCAATGGTATGGCTGGATCAAAGGGCAAGCAGTCTTTTAGAGCTCTTTGGTCATAGTTCCAAATTGCCACCCAGAATGGTTGGATCAGATCACAACTCCACCAGCAAGGATTTTGGTTTCTAATCCACCCTACTATTTGCTTTCATTTTGTTGTTGAGTTCATCCAATTCACATTCAGAGTTATAATTATCAGCTGTGTATTCCCAGACATTTTGATCCTCTCTCCTTGTCCTGCCCTTTCTTCTTTCACTATTTCCTTCTATACCAGTATTTTGTTTTTAATCTGTTCTCCTAATCCCCTCCATTACTGTACCTCCCTTTCTACTCCCTCCTTTCTTATTCCCTCTTATTGTTCTCTAGAGTCTTTTTAAGCTATCCATCCCACCCTCTCCCTCCCTAGTGTTGCTTCCCTCCCTACCAGTCCTTTTTTTACCCTTCTACTTCTCTATAGACACAAATCAATTCTCTGCCCCAATGGATCTCATTGTTCTTCCCTCTTTAAGTTAATTTAAAGGTACTTAAGAATTAGGTATTCCCTCTCTTCAACCTCTTTACACTTCTGGTGTATTGATCTCCTCCCCTGTTCATCCCAAGAACTTCTTTATATAATATAAATTTACTCATTTTGTCTGTTTTCTCATTTCTCTTAATATTATCTCCTTTTTATCCCTCTAGTTTTATATATATTTGTACATATACATATAGGCATTTCATCCTATATAGTTTGTCACTGTTTCCTCTCAGTAAACTTCTTCTAGTTACTCTGTTGAGAATAACAATTTTTAACATTTGCCAATTTCTTCTTTTCTTTTAGTGATACAAATTGAGTGAACTTATTGGGTCCCTTAAAGAAATTTTTTTCCTGCTCTATTAATTACCTAATGGTGATTCTCTTGAGTTCTGGTTTGGGCAAGAAACTCTCTGTTTAAGTTCAGTTTTTTCTTTATGAATGGTTGAAAGTCTTCAGTTTTATTGAATGGCCATAATTTCCCCATAAAAATATAGTCAGTTTTGCTGGATAGTTGATTCTTGATTGTAGACCTAGTTTTCTTGCTTTCCAGAATATTATATTCCATGCCTTCTGGTCTTTCAATGTAGATGCTGCCAGATCCTGTGTTATCCTAACTGTGGTTCCCTGGTATCTGAATGACTTCTTCATCTTAGCATCTTGTAATCTTTTTCCCTTGGTCTGGTAGTTTTTGAATTTGGCTCTAATATTCCTGGAAGTTGTCAGTTGTGGATTAAATGTAGGAGGTGATTTGTGGATTCTTTCAATTTCTACTTTTTCAAGAACATCAGGGCAGTTTTCTTGGATAATTACATCCAGGCTTTTTCTTTTGTCATGATGTTCCAGTAGACCAATAATTTTTAAATTGCCTTTTTGAGATCTGTTTTCTAGATTTTTTATTGTATCAATGAGGTGTTTCATATTCTCCTCAAATTTTTCATTTTTTAAATTTTGTTTTATATATTCTGGCTGCCTTGTGAAGTCATTTGCTTCTAGTTGTTGAGTTCTGTTTCTTAAAGACTGAATTTCATCCCTGGCTTTTTGGTCCTCCTTCTCCTTCTGCTCTGATTTTCTTTGTAGATCATCTTTTGCCTTCTTTGCTTCATTTTTGAGCCGTTCAGTTTTGGATTTTAAGATCTTATTTTCTTGTTTTAGTTCATGTATTTCCTTTTTCAAATTGTCTCCAGCCTCTCTTGATTGTTTTTTGACCTCCTGAATTTTTTGAGTTAATTGAATTTTGAGATCTTCCAAAACCTGTGTCCAATTCACTGGAGCGCCCTCCTCTTCTTCTATTTCATTTGCTGTTTTTTTGCTTCCTGGAAAGAAACTGTCAATTGTAATTTCTTTTCTCTTTTTCTGTTGTTACTCATATCTTTACTTCTCTGTTCTACTAAGTTAAGCAGATGGATTTAATGAGCTTTGATGAAAGATCTTCCCTCAGCTGGAAATGGAGGTTTGTAGTTACTTTCTCTGTAGTATATGAAGTAAGGGTGTTGCAGTTTCCCTGCCCTCTAAAGATTTCCTGTATGTCAGTTGATGGGATTAAGCCTGGCCTGGGTTAGTCTGTACTGCCTAATTTGCACTGAGAGTGAAACCTTGAGATAAATGGGGGGGGGCACTATGGAGTGTTTTCACTTAGCTGTCCAGCAGTAGGATTCCCCTGTTCTGTCCTGCTTTTGGATTTGTTTTCTTTCTTCTTGAAGAGCTTTGTTCTCTATCTCAGTGTGGTAAAGCATATAGGTCTTAAGTTTTGCTCCATCTAAGCTGCCATCTTTCTAGCATATTTGCTGTGTTTCTCTGCCTTTCTTCTTTAGTCACTTCCCTGGCATCTGTCTTCAACTTCTTGAGTCTACAGCAAGCAAGGCCCTATCTCCTGCATGGAGTGTTTGCCTGACCAGAGATTTCAGGGGCCACTGGAAACTCCTCAAAGCCCAGGGGGGAGGGGTCCTGGGATTCCCCTTCTATACCCTCAGACCCAACAGTTCAAGAATTCAAGCATTTTTCTTGGCGTACCTCTTGAGTTGTCCAGCAGTAGGGTCCCCCTGCCCTGTCCTGCTGTTTAATTTGGTCCTCTTTCTTCTAGAAGCACTTTGTTTTCTGTCTTGGTGTTTAAAGGGTGTGGAGGTTTTAAGATTTGCACCATCTAAGCTGCCATCTTTCCCAGTTTATAGCCACTTCTTAAGAAATAACTGGTGGAGTCAGAAGGCATATTTTTCACTTTATTTAATTATTTGTATTTTCATTTTGGGGTTTTGTTTTTATATGAGTATTCTCTCACAATATAATTAATGCAGATTTGTGTTTTCAATGATTATACATGTATAATCCAAATCTGAGTGAGGGAGATATGTTGGATGTTATGAATTCAGCAAATGTGTGTTAAAATGGTTATTACACGTAATTGAAAAATCAAAATATTTTTAAAATTCAAACAGAATTATTGACCTACACAAAATCCATAATAAAAAATGGTCTGTGATATAATATTTTGAGAAATTATCAAGGAAAACTGCCTTGAGACCCAAGAACAGGAGACTAAACTAATAATTGAAAGAATCCACTAATTGTATCCTAAAAGAGATATCAAAATGAAAAATGCCAGGATATTGTAGGCTAATTCCAAAACTCCGGGGTAATGGAGAAAATATTAGAAGCCATAAAGAAATAAAAAATATTTTGGAGTCACAGTAATGATCAAACAAGATTTTGCCTCTTCCATGTTAAAGGCAGAGAGCGTTTGGAAAATCATATTATTGAAGGCAAAGGAGCTAAGATGACAATTAAAAAATAATCATCCCAGCAAAACTGAATATAGTCCTTCAAGGGGGAAATGTATATTAAATATAATAGAAGACTTTCAAATATTCCTGATGATAAGACCATAGTTCAATGGGAAATGTGACCTTGAAATGCAAGATTCAAGAAAAGCATTAAAAGGTAAATATGAAAGAGAAAATATAAGATGGTCAAAATGTTTATATCATTGTATGAAAAGATGATACTGTAATTCCTAGGAACATTACAGTTTTCGCAATAGTTAGAAGGAGTAATCATAGAGGGTATGGGTGTGAGTTGACTATGATGTGGAAATGAAAGAGTAAGAAAAAAGAATACACTGGCAAAAGGGGAAAATGAGAGGAAGAATGCTGAAAATTATCATTCACAAAAGAGATGCATGATGAAGAGCTTTTATGTTAGAGGAAGAAATAGGTGGGTGGATGCATTGCAGATGACTCTTGAACTTCATTCTTATTGGAACTGATTCAACAAAGGAATAGCATACACTCTCAGCTGGCTATAAAAAGGGAAATGGGGGGGAAGACAAAAAGAGAAGGATATGTGTATGTGACAGGGTAATGGAAGAGAGGGCAAATTAAAGGAGGCAATGTTCAAACAGGCTTTTGCCCAAAGCAGACTTTTCAGGAGGACCAGAGTGAAAAAAGAGAGAAAGAAGGATAAACAAGAAAAAATAGGATAGAGGCAAATGCATAGTAATGGTAATTTTGAATAGGAATGATATGAAATCAACCATAAAACAAAGGAATGGAATGAAATCAACCATAAAACAAAGGAATGGATTAAAAACAAGAAAACAATGTGTTGACTACAAAAAACACATGTTAAAGAGAAAGACAAACAAGAATAAAAATAAAGGGCTGAACCAGGATCTATTATGCTTCTGCTAAAATTAAAAAAAAGGCAGAGATAGCAATCATGATCTCAGAAAAAGTAAAGGAAAATAATAAATGTAGAATGGAATGGGGGGAATTTTGGACACCAACACACTGTGGGGGATTTGAGAACTGATCAAACCATTCTGTTGAACAATTTGAAACTATTCCCAAAGAGTTATAAAATTGTGCATATCCTTGGACCCAGTAATACTTTGACTAGATCTCTATCACAAAGAGATCAAATAAAAAGGAAAAGAACCTGTGTGTACAAAAATATTTTTTATAGTAGCAAAAAACTGAAAATTAAGGGGATGTCAATTAATTGGAGATTGCATGAACAAGTTGCAGTGTATGACTGTGGTGGAATATTATTGTGCTATAAGAAATGATGAGTAGAATATTTTCAGAAAAAATCTGGGAACATTTATATTAACTGATGAAATGGGAAATAATCAGGATCAAGAGAACTTTTCCCACAATAACAGCAATATTATATGATGAGTAACTGTGAATGACTTGGTTGTTCTGAAAAATTCAATTATTCAAGATAATTTTGAAAAATATATTGGGAAAACTGCTATACACCTCCAGAGAAAGAACTGATGGAGTTTGAATGCAGAATGAAGCATACTTTTCTGCCATTTCTTTTTTTTATTTTTGCCATATGAAATATGGCATGTTTTTGGAAGTGTTTTTCATGACTTAACACATATAATTGATAACACTTTTGTTTTGCTTTATCAGTGGGTGAAGTAGGGTGAGAGAGAGAGGGAATTCAAAACTCAAAAATTAAAAAAAATGTTAAAAAAATAGAAAAATATTGTTTTGTGAAAAAAAGAAAAAGAACATTACACTAGAAGGTAAGCACCTTTTGTCTTAGATGTAGGTTCTCCAGCATCTTTCTGTATAAAGAAAAGTAATAAGTCTTTTCCACTCGTGGGCTTAAATTGGCCATCATGAATTAGTACTATAGACTAAAAGAACTTCTTCAGAGTTCTTAGCCTAGGGTCTGTGATATTTTTTTTACCATATTTTGACAAATATACATATACAGTAATTGCTTTGTAATCAATATTTTATAATTAATTCTCTTGTTGCTATGTATTTTATTTTATATATTCAAAACATTATAATAAGAAGGTGTCCAACCTTAGTACTCAACAGAGAGCCTCTATCTTAAGTTGTCTTCCATTCTAAAAATATTTAATTATTAGGAGTGGGAATGACTTAAGAAATTATTTAATCTAATACTTAGTGTGAGCATGCCCTATAGCATATCTTGGACAGGTGATCTCTACCTCAGACACACCCATAGAAAATTATTTTAAAATGTCTTGTGAATTCAGGAATTAGAGGTGTTTCATTTTTTAAAAAGTAATTTTGGTTTATGTTTTTATATGCTATATAATGGATATACATATATAAGTATTTGTATACACATATATTCATACATTTACATGTATGTGTATGTATATTTTATATATGAATATATATTGTACATATATACATATATATATATGCCCATGTGTATGTATCAGTATATGTATGCTCATACACAAAACTTAAGAGTTAAATCTTTTTAGAATTGGTCATTTACTCATCTCGATTACTCCATTTTTTTAAACCCTTAACTTCCGTTATTGGTTCCTAGGTGGAAGAATGGTAAGGGTGGGCAATGAGGGTCAAGTGACTTGCCCAGGGTCACACAGCTGGGAGTGTCTGAGGCCGGCTTTGAACCTAGGACCTCCTGTCTCTAGGCCTGACTCTCAGTCCACTGAGCTATCCAGCTGTCCCATTACTCCATTTTGGAAAGAGTTTCATTTTAGATTGGTATCTAAAATTTACGATCACTGGTAATTACTAGGGCCTTGTAAATTTTAGCCTTTTTATATGTCTGTGCTATGTCTTAGATATTTGAAGCCAAGTAACAAAGCAATAAGACACATCATTATGTTGGCATATGCACTATTGAGACTCAGTTGAAAACTCTGGGTACTTGCTCTAGAAGAATAAAGTTATCTTAATGTGTAAGGAGTACATTTAAATGTGTTTTGATGAGACCCAAAAATAGCTTAATAGATTATCACCAATCCAGGAAGGAGAAGGAAGCTATAAGGCAAACCAACATTGTAATGCTCAGCAGTAATGTGTCTAGTTTGTTTTGGCAATACTATGACATAAATAAAGAGAGTAAATGAATGGTTTGAAGGTGATAGAGACTGATAGGGTGGTTCTAGAAAAATAAAAAAAGGTTTTTTTATCAAAAATTCGGAGAAATTCTTAGTATTTGTTGTTCCCTCTCTATGAAATGATGCCCTTTGACCATACTCTATTTGTCTTTCAAGAGCCTCTCCACACCACTGCCTACAGAAGACACAAATTCCCTCATCAACTAACTTTAGTCACCACCCCTTTTCAAAGAAGCATCATAGTTCCTTAAGCCTGTAATAGCAACCCTGGTAATGTTCATGTGTGAAAAAATTTTCACAAACATTATGCTGTGGGAAAGTAATGTAAAAACGTTAAAAATTATGGTTGGACTGAATTTATCAGAGTGTGGTCTCCAAGAATTAAAATTAATTAATTCCAAATGATTTTCAGCAATTAATTTATATAATAGAGGGGAAAAGTAAAAGTAGAGAAATGAGAAGAGGGCAGAGTAAGCAACTCTCCATAAGAATGTTGTAATGCTTAATATTTTACCCTCTATAAAAGTCTTTCTCTTTGTTATAATAAATGAAAATCATAGCCCCCAGTCATAGTGCCCTGATTCTTCTGCTCCATTTTTCTTAGGCATGCTGGCAACAATCTTTCCTGTCCTCCTTTATCTCATTCTCTCCCTCTAGCTGCTAGTCTTCCTAACAGGCTAACTTTCTCTCTTCTTGGCTAAGATGACCCTCAGATCCAATCACTCATCACAATGTATCCCAAGCATTACCTTGACAATTCTCTGTGCTTACTATCTGCTTGAACAATCTTGTTCTTGGTATATGATCTCTTTCTAATGGTTCTTCATATGTTAGTCTTATCTCTCAACTATATTTTAAGGTATTTGCAAGAATTTATTGAACCATATATTCCTACTGTATCTTAAATAGAATATTCTTCCTCTGATTCTATACATAAGTCATAGAAAATTATGATCTTATATGATTCAAAATTATGATTAGTTTAAGGGCAATAGGAAGGTTCATGGTGGGATTAAGTAATTTGTGGAATGTGACTAGTGAAGACATAGCCCTGAAAACTGGTGTAAAAGACATCATCAAGGATGTGAATATTCAGAAATAGAGGTGGTTGGAAAGGGCTTGACTTGGTAGAATAACATTTATGCCTCTGAATTAAGAAAGGAACTAAGGAAGATCTTCCACTTTTTTGTGGAACATCTATGGAGAACTTATGAAAATTCATGAGGAAGAGTAGAAGAGAATGAAAAAAAGCCAGGGAAGGACAGTGAAATGGGCATTGATGAACAGTGAATCCATTCTACTAAAATCTAATGTTTTTCAAATAAAGACAGCATGAATGACACAGAGTAATTGAGATATGTTTGTAGATGGATTATTTTATTTTCTTGTTATTTGCTCTAAATCACTAGAAAAATTAATATGGTTTGACCCCACAAAATTGCATTTTCAGTTATTGTGGTTCTTATACATTAAACAGTTGTTGAATAATAAAAAAAAAAAACAGTTGGAATCATTATGTTTTCCTCGGGCTGCAAAAACAGTGAAAAAACTAAACGATTTAATTTTACATTTAAAAGTAAAGCCTAATCATAGTAGCTCATAAGGTTATTCTCTGGAAAGTTATTCAGAAAAACAATGTTACCAATTTTAATTAGAGTACATATATGCACAATTTCACATTTAATGCTGAAACAGGAAATTAAAGAATTCAACTATTCTGGCCTTAAGTCAATTGTTAATGAACAATAACTTACCACTCTGCGATTTTGAACACTAAACACAGTTTTCACATTTCTCTTGGAATTTCAGGCTGGCTCAGAGTTATAATTTTGAATGTAAATCTTTCTTTATTCTATGATTTTCACTCTCAGCACAAAGGGGAAAAATTATCTTTAAAGATACATCATGTTTCAGAGCAGTAGTTTTGAAAGGTCAGATGAACTGTTAGGGTACCCAAGATGCTCTTAAGGGCAAGGTCTAAAATGTCTTCATATTAATACTAATATATGATTTGCCTATTAAAATACTCCTCCTTGGATTTTTTCCTTATACTCCAAACAATATATCCCAAGAAAATAAATAGAGGAGATATGAAAACTGACCTTTCTTCTGTTAAGCGAGATAGAGATTCCTATCATTACATAAAACAAGTCTTCTAATGTATTCTTGTGGTTTTGGAAAATAATGTTATTTTTATGAAATATGTTAACATTATTATTTTAAATAAATTAATTGTTTCAAAATTTACATTTCAATTTTAAGAATGGTAAATATCAATACCTATAATCCACATAAATAAAACTCCTTTTAAGGTTAATATTCTAAAGAGTACAAAGTGATCCTGAGAATATAATTTGGAGAAGTACTATTCTAGATGGATAACCAATATGGAAATAGAAAAAAAAAACTGATTCTTTGAAGGTTCTCTAAGTGATTCCACTTTAGTCAGAAATTCAAATATCTCATTTGAAATGCACAATGAAATGAGTAGATTTCATTTTTTCCTCATAGTTTTTGGTTGAATTTACTTTTCCTTGCCTCCAATGAGTAATGAATAGAGTTACCTCAGAATATATTTCCTATTAAAATAATCTAAAATATATCGTAGTAGTTTTATAACTAAGAGAGATCAAACATCCCATTAGATCAGATAGATGACTTTATATATTAGTGCTAAATCAATCACTCCCTCAAACCCTCAAAAAAATCATTGATTTGGCAAACTCTGCTATTTAAGATTCTCTACATAGTTCCTAAACTTATTCATATATCTTAGGATTTTATTTATATGACAATTCTACCAATCAATGTAAATATGTCTACCTATTCTTTATCCTCCTAAGAAAGTATAATTTATATTCTCCCACAGATTCTTCACAGTGGATCTACTGAATACTCTAGAAATCTATCACTTAATTTTGAAAAATATCGTGGGTACCATTGTATCTTTCAAGATGTCCATTTTTCATCTTTCCTTCTTACAGGATTGTGAATTGCCACCTTTGGTAGATCCTACATTTTTCTGGAACCCTTTTGCCATTTCTTCTGAATATATCATTGAAAGGCATGGACACCTACTTGAGCCCATCATATGTCTTTAAGTTGTCCTTTGGTAAATATATTTCCCTACCCAAACTTATTTTGACAATGTTCATCCTACCTTCCAGAATTTCCCTTTGGGTGCCCTCTGTCACCAAAAATTCATAACAACCAGAATTTACTGATCACCTACTAAGTTCAAGGCACTGTGTTATATATGGGATAGAGCACTTGAGAATAGACATGACATAAATCTTGCTATCTACAGTCTAGTAGGAGTAAAGCCATGAAAACTGATAACTACTCTATGTGGAAGAGATAGATGAGTACAAAAGAGATATCCAGGCAAAATTGCATGGTAAATTAGAAGATAAAGTTCTTTAATAAGAGAAAAACATTAAAGAGTGGAGGAATTGTAGTTGGAATGATTTTCTTCAAGAAATAGAGGCAGGAGCAAAGCAGGAAGAAAAGGAAACATGGAATTCAAAATGGAGTGAATTATAGTCTATTTTGGCTGAAATATAGTACAGCTAGAAAGAGAACCACATACTACTATTAATTCTCTTCATAACTTCCTATCTATGTAAAATAAAAAGATATCCAAATATAAAGACCTAGAGGAAAAAATAACCCAATCTACATGGGAAAAGAGGAAAGTATATATAATCCTCCTTGTCTGCTTTGCTCCTAGAGATATCTGAAAGATACATTTGTTTAGCCTCCAGACAATTAACTCACACCTCAGTTTTATTCAGTTATATAAAAGAATTTTCATACTTACTTGGACAATAATCTCTTGAACATTAAACATAAAAGACCAGCATTAAGAAAGCATTTTCCTCAGACTGTTTCCTACTCAATTCCATCAAATATAGGCTAAAAAGAATTAGAACAATAATAAAGTCTGACTCTCATTTCTTTTCTCAACATTGTATATAGCACTATGCTTTGAACATCAGAGGTGTTCACAAAATACTTAAATGTATTTCTTTTTAATAATTCAAGACCTATTATTCCAAGGATGTGAGTATTCCCTTAACCAGTACAGATTATATTTCCTTTCTATCTTACTAGTTATTCTTTGTGAATTTCTGTAGCTGGTGGTTATCCACTCAAACAAACTAAACTAATCTTCACATAATCAGCCAACATGGTCTATCAGTAGGTCATATATGAAGCATTTCCAGTTTGAATGTATCTGCCAGAGGTTGAATTTTTCAGTCATTGACTTTGAGAAACCAGGGTCAACTTCATGCCACAAAGAATCATCAGAATAATACATAATGAATATTTTCATTATAATCATCAATAAATATATATTTATCATTTTCCTAGGCCATTCTATTTGAAAAAATGTTCTATATAATTCAGTGTTATTTATTTTATTTTTATTTTATTTTTTCAGTTTTTTTCTTTTATTTGAGCTCTATTCCACAAAATGACTAATATGGAAAATTATTTTACATGATTTCAGGTGTAAAATCTATATCAGATTGCTTATCACCTGGGGGATGGGTTGCAGAGGAAAGGAATGAAAGAAGGATGGTGAGAGAGAGGGAGAAAATTTGGAATTCAAAAAGTTTTTTAATTTTTTTTTGTTTATACCTGGTTTATTCTTTGATTTAATTGATTAACAAGGCAGAGTCCAGCTAAGACTTACTAATACTTAAATGAGGAAACTGAGTTCAGGAAAAAGAACTTTTTACCCCCAAAGGACACAGCGTGGCACTCAAGCCTAGAATTTAGGTCTTTTGGCTCTCATTCAGGACTCTGCATAGTATGCTATTGGGTTAGCCCACTCAGCAAAAATGTTGATGTTGATGTTATTGATGATGATGTTGATGATGATATTGTTGTTGATGTTGTAAGATTTTGGAGCAAGTCTACATATTGGAATTCACTGATGGAACTTTGAGGAGGGAGAGATTGACAGTTGGCCTCATTGCAAAGACTTGTGGGAAGGAACCAGTGGATTTGTCAAGCTTTGGAGAGGTAGTAAGGAGGGAGTTGGAGATTTTTGCAGGTGTAGAGTCTTCAAAAGCAAATCTGAAGAGTTTCCAAAGGCTTTTAGCAATACAACCCTTCAAAGTGATTCACAATCAGTTCCTAAACATCTTGGAAGACATATTTACAAAGTTTCTTCAGTTTGGCTAGGGAGCCTGGACTCCAGTGGGGGAGCCTATCCCTGGGGGTCACAAACTTGGCTTGAACATTTACCTTACCAAACTTCCTCTATAGTTAGCCACAATTATAGTCTTTAGAGTATTTATTTGGGGAACAGAATTTAGGGAACCCCTGCACCCCTTTTCCTTGACACCATCATTATTTGTTCCTCATTAATTGTTCCAGAAATAAATCCTTTTTAGTTTGTTCTGGCCAGATCTGTGTAATGGAGTTGGGAGGGAGGCAGAGACTTAGGGGATGAGGGAGCAAGGAAAGCAGTTCTCCAGTTTAAAATTATATCTAGGTTTGGGGATTGGGGAGGCTTGTGTGTGTGAAGCTTGGCATGAACAGCTTACTGGGCTCCCACTGTTCTCCTTCAATAGAGAATATCTCCCTCTAATTTCTAACATTAGCACAACTGTATAGAGGGACCCCAATTGTCAAGAATCCCCCAACTGTCTCCCTAGTAAGGAGAGGTGACTGCGGAGAACTGGCCCTTATACTTTGACCAAGGGGTTACTAAACCACACTTTCACTATCTCAACTCCCCCCTTCATACAATGTTGATGATGATGATGGTGTTGTTGATGAGATTGATGGTGATGATGATGATGTCAATGTTATTGATGGTGTTGTTGATAGTGTTCATGATGTTGATGTTGATGATGATGAAGATGATGATGTTGTTGATATTTTTGACACTGATGATGTTGATGATGGTGTTGGGATGTTATTGTTGATGACGATGACGACAATGGTGATGATGATGATGACTAAATTTGGAGTTGGAGGTTTTCCTTCCATTTGAACCTTTCTGACCCTTCCTGGTGTAATGATTAAATTTTCTTGAAGACTGTCTCCAACCTCTTTCATCCTTCCATTGTATTAGTCTACTAGTCTTCTTCCCTCTCTCCCTCCATGCACTTCTTTATGAAATATAAAATTTCCCCATTTTTTACTTTTCCCATTTCTTAGTTTATCCTTGTTTTTTATCCTTAGTTTATATATAAATACCTATAATAAGTAAATATATAAATATATATACATATATATATTTGACATTTAATCCTATACAGTTTGTCACTGTTCCCTCTAAATATATTTCTTCTAGCTACCCTGATGATAACAATTTTTAAGAGTTACCAATATCATATTTTCTTATAGGAATACAAATCATTTGAACTTATTGGGTCCCTTAAAAAAGTTTGTTGTTGTTGTTGTTATTTTCCACTTTCTTACCTTTTGTTGAATCTCTTGAGTTCTGTGTTTGTGCATCAAATTTTCTGTTTATGTCAAGTCTTTTCTTTAGGAATTCTAGGAAGTCTTCTATTTTATTAAATAATCATACTTTTCCCCTGCAAGAATATAGTCCCTTTTGCTGAGTAGTTGATTCTTGGTTGTAGACTCAGTTCTCTTGCTTTCCAGAATATCATATTCCATGCCTTCTGATCATTCAGTGTGGATACAATCAGATCCTGTGTTATCCTAACTGTGGTTTCATGATATCTGAATGGTTTCTTCTTAGCAGTTTGTACCTTTACCTTGGTCTGGTAGTTCTTGAATTTGGCTATATCATTCCTGGGCATTATTAATTGGGGATTAAATGCAAGAGGAGATCTGTGGATTCTTTCAATCTCCACTTTTCCCACTTGTTCAAAAATGTCAGGGCAGTTTTCTTGGATAATTTCCTGAAGAATGATGTCCAGACTTTTACTTTTGTCATGATTTTCTATTAGTCCAATGATTCTTAAATTGTCTCTGCTGGATCTATTTTCTAGGTCTCTAGTTTTATCAATGAGGTGTTTTATATTTTCCTTAATTTTTTCATACTCTTGATTTTGTTTTATAGACTCTTGCTGCCTTGTGAAGTCATTTGCTTCTAATTGTTGGATTCTAATTTTTAAAGATTAGATTTCATTCTTGTTTTTTTGGTCATCCTCCTTCTGGTCTATTTTTCTTTCTAGGTCATCTGTCAATTTCTTTGCCTTGTTTTTAAGGTGGCCAATTCTGGCTTTTGAGACACTATTTTCTTGTTTTAGTTCATGTGTCTCTGTTTCCAGATCACTTATTTTGCTTTTTAAGTTCTTTTCCCAATTGTCTCAGCCTCTCAATTGTTTTTTTTGAATTGTGTTTTGAATTCTTCCAAAGCCTAAGTCCAATTTGTTGAAGTTTCTGCATTTTTTCTTGGTATTCCTTGGTCCTCCTCCATTCCATTTGCTCTTTGTTCATCACCTGGATAGAAGCTGTCAATTGTAATTTCTTTTTTCTTTTTTTGTTGTTTACTCATATTTTTTCCTTCTTTCCTCTCATTACATTGACTGTAATATTGCTTCTTTGATTATTTGCTCGATCTGTGGGTTTGGGCTATTCTGTCCTGAAGCAACTTCTTTTCTGCTCTGCTGACTGATTAGATTAGGCTGATGGAGTATTAATGAGTTCTGAGGTCAGATCTTCCTCATCTGGAAGCAGAAGCTGAAGGTGTAGTTGAAGGTATGGAGGTTGAAGGGAGTTGTGCATCCTGCCCTGTTATCAAGGTATTCTTTCCTGGTTGCAATCTTCATCCTGGGATCTGAGTCAGCAGGATTCTTATAGTGGCTCTCAGCAAAGTTGATTGGGGAAGGGTGTTGGAGATTCAGTGCATTTTATTTTAAAGGAAAGCTTATCCGCATCTCTTTAAGCCAGATAGATCAAGATACTTTCTTTAACTTTATATATTAACATGATTAATATTGGCCAACACTTCTCCAGCTCTATTCTATTCATATGAAACAAGGGTTAGAAATCAGTACTCAAATGGAAGTGAGAGTATGATTATTTTCTGAAACTATTCAAATTGTGTACCATGAATCACATAATCAAAGAATGTTGGTGAATAATGCCTGATATGAACAAATTTAGAAAGGAAAGGGACCTTTTGATTATTGAAAAGAAGTAGTGATTTAATCAATACTCTTTACAGATAAGGAAACAAGTTCAGGTAAGTTAAGTAAGGTTAAGGTAAACAATGACACATGGGGCCAGATTTTGAAATAGAATCTATGGTTCTTTAAAACACTTTCTTTTCTGTTATCTATTTATGCTTTACATCTATCTATGAGTGTGTTTTCTGATTTCAAGACAGTCACAGTTTATCTCTCTGGACACTTCACATAACAATTCTCTGGCAGAGCTATGACTTAAGACACTTTCTGTTTGAGTATGATTATTCAGTGTTCTCAATGATTGAAACATGATATTTCCCAGTCAGATTTTACTCACAAGTGCTACTAAAACTGGTAATATTGATTATATAACACTGAGGACTTAAAGTATTTTTTCATGTTTTTGTTCATGAAGGAATGCCCACATAAATGTAAATTTATACATTAAAAGCCCCTATTTAGCAGTAACTATAATGTTTTAATGTTGCAATTCAACTATGAGAGAAAGAAGTAAAAAAAGATTGAGCATGCTCATGATTTTCAAATGTCTCTTTCAGTAAAATAAGAAGCCATTGAATCAGCCTGCATTTAGGCAATCTATACTCAGAGAAGTCAAGTTTTGCTCTTCATAATGGACCATGAAATTCTCTTATATATCATCATAATAGTTTGATTATACAAGTTTTTGTAACATTAATGAGAACACTCTACATCTGGCTCCATTTCCATACTGATTAATATAAGAGCAAAAGTACTGAAGTGCCTTAAATTGTGTGAATTGGTAATTAATATTCCTATTGGATATGTACTGCCTTATATCAGGAAGACAGTATGCTGTATCAGGAAGAACACTGTTCTATGTGATGAGTCATGAGTTCTAGTCTCAGTTCTGACATTAAATATGTGACTTTAAGAGAAAATTTATTTTACTTTGTCTTGATTTTGCTATATAAAAATTGACTTAGTTTTCACCCCACCTCTGGTACAGGATTATCTTCAGTATGCCTGTGAAATCCTAATCAAGCTTGTTCAAATGCAAAGGATGATTATGATGACAACCACAAGTAAGACATGTTGCAATCCCCAGAGTTGATGAAGGATAATCGAAAATCTAGGTTGAAGCAGTGAACATCTCATCTCAGATAGATAAAGAGTAGAGAACTAAACAAATGGGCATGCATGAGTTAAATAGACTAATCGATGAAAGAGAATGAATGTGAAAAATTCAGAGATGCATCAGAAAACATCCTTCAACAAATGGGAATGGTAGTAAGCAAAACCATGGGAAAAACACACAACTGATCACATAAAGTGTAAATGGAAAGAAAAACAAAACAAATAATTTTAATGACCAGTGTTGGCTTTATGAGAGTAGAGTAGGCAAAATACCTGCTTCATTTCTTTGGAGAAGAAGGTGACTATGGATAGTAGTATTATATTTACTGTCATACACAGATAATGTGTTTGGTGGTTTTGATGAAATGCTTCATATCTTATGTCTTTTAAAATCTTTATTATAAAGTATGATTCACTGAGGAGAAAAGACAAAAGATTTATTAAGAAATGAGGGCAATGCAAAATAAAAGAAATTAAATAAATATATAATCAAAATAATTTTAAGGATTAATATGTTTTTCTTTGAGCTATATATTTCCTCCATAACCAATCTATATGAGAGTCCTCATTCAACACCTGTTGTCTATGGGGAAACTTCTGTTTAGTCAATGTAATTCAAACCAGTAAGCATTCAATTGCCACTTGTTAAAAAATTCTGTCCTTAATCAGATTTTAGGTCCTCTAGTGCTGTTATGATCTTTTAATTTGACTCTCTCTTCCTGTCAAGCTATGTTCTTCTTTCTTTTCATTGCCAGACTTACTTTCACTTACAAATTTGATTCTCAGCAACTAGGAATATAGCTTTTGAACCCATCACTTTAGTGAAACATTTCTCAAAGGCCACATTGCTCTCTTAAATGCTACACCTAAATTTCTTTACTCAATTCTAAATGTTCTTTGCCTTTATGCTGCTTTTAAAATTATTAAATATTACTTTTTGAATGGAAGAATACTTTCTCCTCTCTTTTTTGCTGTCATATACCTTTGTTTTATTTCTATCCTACCTAATTTATTGTTCCTGTTCAGGTTCTTTCATTAAAAATTCATCCATCTTTATATCCATAAGCACAGAATTTTCTCCAGAGCACTGGTTATAGACACTCTACTTTTCCCAAATTCTCTTTTTTTCTATTTTTATATGCAGAAAATATCTATTATATCATCTCTATGTAGACAATTCTCAAATTTATATGTTTAACACTGACCTCTCTCTTGAGTTTCATTCAACCCTGAATTTCCAGCAATCGTTTGGACATTTCCATTTGTGACTGTTACATTAAATATTGTTACTTTATATTCAGCGTGTCCAAGATTAAATTTTTATTCTTCCTTTTAAACTTGCATCTCTTCCAAACTTATCTATTTATCTTGAGGACTTTTCAGTATTCCCAGTTATCCATGTATATAATTTCAGACTCAGTTTTGACTCTTCTCATTATATAATCAGTTACTTCATCTTGAATATTCTGCCTACCCAGCACATCTCATATCATTCCCCCTTTTTCCATTCTCAAGCCCACCATCCATTCAGACCCTAATCACCCCTCACTTGAACATAATTGTTATCTTTACCTCTAGTCTCTGCTCAGTTCCTTCCATCTTCTACTCAAATGCCAAAATTGTATTCCTATGAGACAGGTCTGGCCTTGACACTCCCCTACTCTATTATGATCATAGCTGCCCTGCTGCCAACTGAATTGATACATTCATTAATCTTGAAATTTAAGACCCTCCCAAATCTGGCTCCATATACTTTAAGGTTCTAAATATACTATAATATTTGTGCTTCTTTGCAATCACACCTGCTCATCATGATGCTTAGAATACACTTCCTTCTCATTGATGCCTTTTAGAATGTTTTTCTTCCTCTAAGTCTCACTTAGCTCAGTGCTACCTTATATGAAAATTTCCCCATTTCACTAATTTGTTTATGATTCTCTCCCTCCCTTACTCTCCCTCTCCCTTCTCTCCCTTTCTTCTCTTTCTCTGTCTCTCTTTGATGTCTGTCTATCTGTCTTTTTCTCTCTTCTCCCCCCCACCCCCACCCTGCTCTGGCTCTAGCTCTCTGGCTCTCTGAGTCTCTCTTTGATTATTTCCTTTGGTCCTTTTTACTTCTTACACCATATTGTACTTATATATGTAAACTGTATATTGTCCCAATAGAATGTTTCTTTAGGAAAAGGGTTGTTTAATTTTTGCCTTTTTATTCCAAAGGACTTAACAAACTACTTTGTACATTATAGGAACATATTAGATATTAATTTATGGAAACGAATCAAAGTTCAGATTATATTTATCCACACTACATTTAATCTTTTAAAATTAATTTATTTTTCTAGACTTAAAAACATAATTTTGGATTCTGTCTCTAGATTTAACATCCTACCTGTTGTAAAAGGGAATCCTTTGTTCTCTTTGCCTAGTTGGAGTTAACACTTTGGTTGGCAATAACTTTGAATCAACCAAAGCTTGAACTAGGTGGGAGAAGCTTGAAAACCACTTAGTGAATTCACACCCTATCTAGTGCTAGGTGAGAAGCTAACAAGATACTTGGAGAGTTCCACTCTTTTTTCTAACTCAAACAGTCATAAACTTGTTCACACCCTCAAAAGTGTGAACCTTTTTGATGAGTATTCACACCTCCAGAAGGTGCAAACTAGTTCCCACAAAGACCATCTGCTGGATAGTGCTAGACAATTTGGAAGCTGTGATTGGCCCCTGTGAAAAGGGGCAGGGACAGGAAACCACTATAAAAGCCATGAGGGCAGTCTGGTAAAAAAAATAGCTTCTGATGAAGAGAACTGCTAATGAAGAAGCTTTCCTGGTTTGTGGAGGAGTTCTGGCTGGAAGGCTGAGACCTTGGTGAGACTGCTTCAGTATCTTCACTTTTCTTATTTCCTCTCTTCTCAATTGTTAATAAACTTCCATAAAAGTCAATTTTGACGAGATTATTCTTAATTGAGGATTGATAATAGTTCAATCTTCTGGCGACCATCTTTAATATACTGAACCCATAAAACCCCTATTTCACCCTTAAACTGTTATACTTATCTTCATATCATCTGGAAATATAAGTATGGTGCTTATATTCTCACAAAATCTTTAATAAAGCAACATTTAAGCAAGAGAATAAGTAATACATACCTAGGATATGCCATCACTGCATTCTAGATTAGCATTATTTCATTAATTAGTATTTTTTATATTTTTGATTCAGAAATTTTGTAATTCAACCAACAGTGTCAGCAGCACCATATGGAACACTAGCCTCCTAAGAATAAAAAGTAAATATTATAAGGAAAGCAAAGGAAAGGCTCATGGTGCATATAAACAGAATTCCCCTTATATAGAACAATGATTTTAAAATAATGGTAATAAAAGATGTCATAAAGCATGAAGATATATAAATGAACCTAAAGACAAATTGGACCCACTGAGGAAAAGCAGCCATGAAGACATGGGATTCCATGGCAGAACCAGATCTCAAAATAGCAGCTCAAAAAGTAATGTCAAGCTATAAGCAAAATACAGACATCTCTTGAAAAGTTTCCATCATAATATCCTTGAGTTGTTCTTTATTTTGATGATCAAAGAAACTTCTGTGACTCTCTTTTTACCTAATCTCTATAAATCTTCAAGTTATTGTCAATATTCCTCAATTGCTTGGGTTTGCAGAAATGCCATAGGAATGTTATGGTTAAAATCTTTTCACAAACAATTTTCTGTGAGAAAGTTATACCCCTAAAATGATGTAATGTTTAAAACAATATATTATATAAAAGTCTTCCTCTTTGTCATAATAAATGGATAATATTCAACTACAATTACTGTGCTATGTGTTTTCTCATTTGGTGTCCTTCCCAGGCACATAGGTATCTGCTCTTTCTATTCTGTCATTTTCTCTCTTTCTCTTTTACTTTCCTTGCTTTTGAGATGTTGGTCTCCTTAGTAAGCTTACTCCCCCCCCCCCACTCCCATGCCTATGTTGGTGGATTTATTACCCCTGATTACCTAGCCCTCACACTCAATCATTCAGCACCTGACAATAAAGGAAATTATGTGATAGGAAGAGAAAATGATCTAGTATAATCTATACTTAAAACGTAATTATTTTACCTTAATAACATCACTCACATTTGCCCACTTCTCTTTTTTGACACTACCACCACCCTTGTTTAGACCCTCATTACTTTACCATCTGCAATACTGCAACAGCAAGTTGATTGGTATGCCAGCCATAAATCTCTACTCATTCTAATGCATCTTCCAGTACGCTATCAAAGTGATCTTTCTAAAGACTTTACTGATTCAGTATATATCCTTGGCTCCTCATCCTTCCAGGATCAGTCATAAAATAGTATTTGATATTCAAACTTCTTTATTACCTGATTCTTTCCATCTTCCCAATTTTCTTATTCCTCCTTATTCCTACCTTTCATTACTCTTTGATCCAGTGGCCCAGAGTTCTGTGCTGATCCTTGAAAAAAATCTCCCTATTTGGGGCATTTTCACTGATTGTTTCTTATTCATGGAATACTTAGCTCTGCCTCTTGATTCATTGTTTTTTGTCAAGTACAAGATAAAATCTGACTTGTTACAGGATACCTTTTTCTTATCCTTCTTAATTCAAAAGTCTTCTTTCTATTAATTAGTTCCCATCGATCCTGTACATAGCTTCCTTGTACCTAGTTATGTGAGTATTGTCTTACTCATTCACTCATTAGATTGTTTCCTCCTTGAGAGTAAGCTCTATCTTTCACCTTTCCTTCTCCCCAGCAGTTTTTACCATGACTGTCACAGAGGAGGTATTTAATAAATGTTCAGTGGTTGACTCATTAAGAAGGGTTAAAGATGACAAGTAAACAGCCAGAGACCTCCCCTGGTATAATAAAGACTGGAAGAAACAAAAGAAGGCCTCTACATATTTGGTGAAATTTTGGAACACCAAGTCACATGGTATAATCACAATTCAGCCTACATTTTTAAAAGCAACTCTGGAATCAATTAAAACTGAGACCCATGTAAACATTAGAATCAAAATGCATTTGTCCCACCCTTTAACATCCAACTTCTTTACATGGTTTAATATTTCCTTCCCAACTGTAGTTTTTTTCTTAGTTTTGATTTCTCTTTGAGAGTCTTCTTTCTTTTTTTCAAGAAACTTTTTTTTTCCAGCTCATGGATAAGAGAGTAGAAAGACATTAAATCTACAGATATGAACTCATAGTTTGTTTATAAAGTTATTACTTTTAAGTAAAAGGTTAAAGCTGACTCAATTCCCAGTCATTCCTTACCTCTTTCTACCTTCCCCCTTCTCTTTCCATAGATAGTCTTCAGATTCCTATTTCCTTCTCTCTCCTTTTTTAAATATATTGATTGCCCTCTACTCAGCTCCACTCTCATCCATAAGCACAAAACTTTATTTATTTATGGAAAATTCTGTGCCTTTTTTGTTATGAAATGCTAGCTAACTCAGCTTTCTTTGATAGATAATTAACAAAGTTCTGCTAAATCTCCAGTTAAAACAGACGCTGAATACAGAAAATAGGACAGCAAGTAGTACAGTCTGGCCAGAACATAAAATATGTAAGATATTTAAAGAGACAGATTCAATCATGATGGAAGGAAGCATAAAACATAAAGATAGGGAGTTGAAACTTAACTTGATGCCCCAAAATATGACACTGATGATTCCTGGGCATTTTGGAAAATGGCATATTGAAAAGTAGAAGTAATCTTTGAGGTTCAATTCATTAATTTTATTATTAAGAAATTTGAGACCCAAAGATGTGAAATGTTTACCAAGGTTTCCCAGAGAGTAAGTGGTAGATTTGAGATTTGAACACACAGACTTTATGTCTCTAAATTTAGTTCCTCTTCTATTATATTGTTTTCCAATATGATCAGAATAGCAATTTGGGAAGATGACTTGGACAGGAATAGAAGTAGTTTAATGACTCCCCTACCAAGATTATTATGACTGGATCCCCAAGGATATTCTATCAACCAAAGAGAAAGTAGAAAGATAAATACAACTCTGTCTGCCTCACAAAATCCAATTATGGTCTTATCCAAAACAATTTCACCAGTCCTTCCTCTTAGGGTGTTTAAAATGTAACTATGAACCCCCAAGACCTATAGCAATTGTGCTCTACCCAATAGGCCCACACCTTTTCATATCTCTTTATGACAATAACAGGAACACCTCAGTAAGTGGGTACAATGCTCTATAACAGTGTTTAGTGAGTGAAGAACTTTCCAGACCTTTTTATTGAGAAATAGGAAAGTCAAGGATTGTGCATGAATAGGTTACAATGTATATCAGAGATCTCATTACTTTATATTTCCCTTGAAACCATTTCTCTTCCAAACCTCAATATTTGCTAAGGGCATCACCATCCTTCCAGTTTTCCAGATTCCCAATCTTCTTATCTTTACTCAACTCAAAGTGTTCTCTTTAAAGTCACCATTGATCTGCTTCCTAAATCTCATGATCTTTTGTCATTTCTTTATTTTAAGGCAATATGATATGATTAACTATTCTCTCTCCTTCCTATGTTGCTGAAAACTATCAAAATGTATAACCTTTTTAGATTAACATTCCTTAAAGTATCCTTAAAAAGTATTCTTAAAAATAAAAAAAATCGAACCTTTTATAAAAAATGCTTCAAATTAAAAATTTCTTTGTATTTTGAAACAATTTGTTAAGATATAAAAGTAGTTAATGGGCAAGATAAATTTTTTGTCATTATGAAAAATAGAAATTATCTTTGATAAATTTCAACAACATAAATGACTAAAACTTTTACCTAATTGGTACATGAGAATGGAATAGGACCATGGTTCTGCACATTTTATGAGGCCTCTCTTTCAATTAAAATGGTCATTAAAATCAAAATTCACAAAAATTAAATTTAAAACAAAATGATTAAATCACCATGTCACCAATATTTAAAAAGTGATGAAACCTATTAATTCCTATTGTTCTATTCATATCCTTGCTGAAATACTATTTTGATGAGAGCAAAAACAAATCCCATCATTTATATTTTTATATGCAGTTAATAACTTACATAATGATTCACAATATAATACCTACATCCAACTTATAAATATGCAATTATACACATATACACTACATATCTTTTTTAACTAAATTACTGGGTTGTGAAATCAAAAAATATTTGGAGATCATTTCTTTAGCAAAACTGGAGTACTTATGTTCCCAAAACATAACATACTTTCCCACCTCTGTGATATCTTCCATATTCCTTAAACCAGTAATATCTCCTTCTATCTCTGCATACCCAAAATATGCCTAGTCTTAAAAGTCCAATTTCAATTCAGTCGTCCTTTTAATGCAGTCTTCACTATTTAACCAAACCAGATGTTCTCCCTCTTCTGAGTGTGAGATCACTTGACTTATGTATCTCTAACAGCAACTCACACTCTTTCTTCCATGAAATTGTATTTGTCTTATCCCATTGATTTATTCTTAAGTTTCTTGGTCTGGATTGTGTCTTCCTTGTGTGTCAAGGAACAGATACCTTGAAGTATCATTAAGCTATATCTTGTATGAGCTTTGTATATTAGAAATTCTTAGTCACGATTGAGGAAATATTCCTTTCAATATAAAGGTGAGAGATGAGAGGTGCAAATCAGTGTATATTCTCTCAATCAAATTCACTTTATTGTTTTAATTTACTTAATTTTTTTTTGTTTTTATAAAGGGATTTTGTGGAGGAGAGAAGTCTATTGGGAGTGGCCATTATATAAAAGAGGAAGAGAATCAGTAAAACATTAAAATTTAAAATACTAAGAAAAATACATTAATAAGCTTGATTTTTTTCTAATCAGATACTGTTATTTGACTCAAAGGAATACTGTCTAGGAAAATTACATTGATGAACAAATATCTAGTTCTGATTGCCTGATTTAAATGATTAAAACCTTAAACCTGTCAGTTTATATTTTGGCTACTCTTAGCTAAGTCTTAGAGGTTTGAATAAAAAAAGATAAATGTTTAGGGATAAAAATGAAAGAGATGATTTCTTGTCTTTTCTCTACCAGATTATAGACTCTATCAGAGCAGAAGCCATGCCTTAGGTAATTTCCTTCTTACCCCTAGAACTTCATATTATACTCTGTATGTTAAATTATTATTTAAATGAGGGGTTGAGTGAAAATAAATGCAAAATGACAGAGTGAGAAGAGCACTAGATTTGGAAGCAACAGGCCTGTGTTGCAATTTCAATTCTGCTACTTATCTATATGACCTCAAATAAGTCAAATTCTCTGGGCTCATTTTACTCATATCCTAAGTAAGGAAGTTGAACGGAACAATTTTGAAGTCCCTTTTACCTTTAAATCAATTAATTTTTTAACAATTTGATTTATATTTAATTAAATTCACTAGATGATTCTTTAATTTTTAAGTTTCTTTATGAAAGAGAGGGAGACAGTGAGAGAAACTTTTACAGAAGAAATTATTTTTATTTTATTTTTATTTATTTTATTTCATGCATTTAAAATATTCTGAAAGGAGCTCCACAGTTCTCTTTTTTTTCATAGTTTTCTTTAGAGTGACAATGGGATCCATGACAGAAGCAAAAGAAAATTGTTAAGAAATATTGGTAAAATTAAGGAAATGATTTGATCACTAGAAGAATTGGAATGAATACAAAGTAAAGAGTGAGAAACACTTATATGGAATGAAAATATGGCTCAGTGATTTCAAGATCTCACTCATTCAGCTATGATTCAATTACTATATATAGATGTCCACTAACACCATGAATATTTTCCAGGATTAATCTGGATCAGAATGCCGGTCAAAATGAATCTGTATCTTGGTAATGGTACAAAAATGAGTAAGGTATTTAAGAAATTCATATGTACTTTGTAATTTCTGTCATGTAAATCAAATAAATCATTCTCACCTTGATAAGATACAGTTTGGACATGTAGATTGCTACAAGAAATAATAATACATGTAGCAATCTACATCACTAAACCAACCATTCTGAACTGGACAAATAGTACCAAATGATGAACAATAATTTCATCTGGGGACAAACTAGAATCAACACTTCACATTTGCAGGGACAGTGTTAGAATAATAAAGAGGCGACCCAAAGCACAAACGATAATTAAAGTACTTGCATTTGCCCTTTATGTTGCAATTATTAAACATTTACATGCTACGAGAACTTAGAGTTTGCATCCTCAGAGGTATTTTATTTGGGCATAATTATAATGTGCTTGTCAAATAACCAGACACAATCACAATAGCAGAATCGAAATCTAATAGTTGAACTAATCATTTCAAGTGAAGATAAGGGTAAATGTGAAAAGTTAAAAATAGGTTGCAACAGAAAGCAAAACAAATTACCCAGAGTAGCCATTATGAAAACTATAATTGTCTTTCTAGAGAGTAGTCCAGCCCTCCTCTGTTTTTCAAACAGTTACTTTATAATGAAAAGAAACATTTGTGCCTAACTTTGAAAACATAGAACTGTTCTGTAAATAGCTAATCTTTGCCAGGAGAATAATTAGCAAAAATTAGAGAGATTCAACCTTGTTTGGAAAATGCCAAGAAATTCAAGTCAGTTTAGATGACTAAGTTCCTCTGACTACCTACTGTATTCCAAGTACTGTGCTTTTCATTGTGGCATTAACAAAGGAACATTTTTAAAAGTTCCTTGACTTTAAAGACTTTTAATTATTATTGTGGATACAAGATATGTAAACTTAAATTAATTTGCTAGCAAACCAGGAGAATAAATATGTTTAACTTGATTATAACCAGCTGTCAAAGTATGAAATCTGTTTTTAGTGAGAAGAGGGTTCAATAATATAAGACTTGATAGAGATGACATCACAGAAGGCAATCAGATGTGTACCATATACAGTTTCTACCAGGTCACAAAAGCTGATTGTTAAAATTTCAAAGAAATTGTTCAAATGCTACAAATCAAGGATACACACACACACACACACACACACACACACACACACACACACAACACAGTCTTGACCAGTGATGGCAAACCTTTTAGAGACATGTGTCTTGCCTCAGCTCTGACTGAGTGCTTTGCCCCAAAACTGTGTAGTACCCCACACCCCCCAGAGACCCAATGCTCCCCTCACCCCAGAGAATGGATCCTGTATGGAGGAGGGTCTACTTTTCAGGATGTTGTTGACCACCTTAGGCAGCTCTCTTCAGGAAACACCAGCTGGGAGAAATTCTTGGGCCAGCAGATCCTGCAATCATTAGAATGAGGGAAGAGAGGCAATGTAAATAGGGTTCTAGAATAAGATGAGCTTCACTTTTTATAAAACAAAATCATCCTTTGGGGCAGCTAATCCTGATCTGGGTTCAGGTCAAGTCTGGGCTACAGTCCATCTGACCAGAAGTCTTCTAGGTGAGGGTGGTGCTACCAGGGGGACTCGCACTCCCCGCAGTCTTGGAGGGGGTGGAATCTTTTGAGTTTTATTCCTTTCAGTGAGCCAGCACATGTGAACTCACTAACAGGTCTTGACAGCCCCCTGGAAGGGGAGAGGGTCTTGGGGCAGCAAAGGGGCCCTCCTTGGGTCTCAGAGCCTAGGGAAATTTGAATCTTGAAGGCAAAAGAGCCCCAGGGAGGGGGCCTGGAGGGCTCCATAGGCTCAAAAATCAGGAGCATTCGGTGTGCCTCTGCTGCTGTTTCCTTCTTTCCTTCCATCCATGTTGGCTGCTCAAAGGCTCAGGTTTCCCCTCAGCCTCAGCCTCCTCCCCCAAGGGAAGAGGGTCATGGGAGCCCTAGGCCAAACAGGGGAGGGAAAAAATGAGAGGATGCCACTCTACTCAGGGGAGAGAGAGTAATCATAGAGAAGTGGGGAAGTGTGGTAGAGAGGGGAAAGAGAGCAGCTCCACTGGAGTCCCTCTGCCTTTCTAGTAACTAGGAATGGCAGCTGTGCCCACAAAGTGGTCTTTGCATACCATTTTTAGTACATGTGTCGTGGTTCACCATCACAGGTCTAGATTTTTTAAAAAGTGGTTGTAAAATGTCAAAATGAAAATTAAACTTAGAAGCATGTCATGTGAACACCCTTCCTCTCCCCGCACCCAGGGAGCAGTGGTTAATCTTTTACCAAAACAGCCCTGAAGGGCTAAGATTTGAAATGAAGAATGATATTTTTATTAAAAGAAAAAGAATACTAGACTAAAAATGAGAAGACTTGGATTTTAAACCAATTTTTTGCCTTTTTAATGCTATAATATTAGTAAAGTCATATAATCTCTTTAAGAATTAATTTCTTTATCTGTAAACTGTATATAAATGTTTGGTTTAACTAATTTAGAGGATTGGGATGTCTAAAGGAGACATAGTGCAATCCTATGCAAATGTACAATAACATATTAAAGGTAGGAGGGACTTGATTAAACTAGTGGATTTATATCATGGAATGCTAGAATTGAAGTCAGTAAAATTTAGAATTGAATGACAGCTCAGAAACTGACATGTTATATGTCCAGGGTACACACCTAAGTTCTGTTATTGTTGCTTGTATATGTATTTCTTTTAAAAAAATGGGAGCTGTTATAGATTATGTTGTTCTTATGAAGCTCACATGAAAAATGTTAAAAATTATGGAGATGACGATAGGAATAAGGGTACTTATGATGATGAACAGACATTGTGCCAAAAAATAAACAATTATTATCTCATTTGATCCTCACAACAACCCTAGACGGTAGGTGATATTATTATCCCCATTTTACAGATGAGGAAAATGAGACCAACAGAGAGAGTAAGTAATTTGCCTAGGGTAACCCAGGGAGTAAATGTCTGAGATTACATTTGATCTCGAGTCTTCTTGATTCCAAGCCTACAATATTATCCCCTTTGCAATGTAGTCTTAAAAACTTGAGCAGTAGACGAACATAATATATGATTATCAAGGAAATGGATTGTTAGAAAGAAAATATTACATAATAGAGTGCCAAAATTAGATTTTGGAAAACTTGAGCTTGAATTCCAACTCCAGAACTGTATTCAATATGTGATTTTTAGTATATTATTTAGTATATCACGCAATTTTCCCCTCTGTGGAATAATAGCAAGAAGTTCCTTTGGAGATGTAAGAAAACATATGTAAAATTTGAACGCAGTGTTCTTTGGATGTACTTGGATGTGTCCTTTGTTATTATTGGTGTCGAGATAGCCATATCTACCCACAATAGTATCTCATTGTTGTTGAGGTTCCTTGTAATGACGTGGATTACAACCTATCCGTATTCATTCTGTGTGACTCTTGTATATGTCTCATGTTCACTGCAAGACTACCCAAAGCTCTAGATACCTTCTTTGCTTCATTTTTCCATTGAAAGTAATAGAACATTTTGGCTTATCCATCTTATCTTGTGTTCTTGCCAGATGACCAGCCCATATTTTCTGTCATATATTTACTGGATGATGTCTTTTACTCTGCTTAATTTTTATCATTTCTCATTGATTATATTTTGTAGCCTACCGACACCCACTGTAATTTTCTCCAGTGCTCTCTTTTTGGAAGTAATTTTTAGATCCTTATAGGTGAGCATATTCCACATCTCGTTGTCAAATAACTATACTAGTAAAATGTTACTATTAAACAAGATGGACCTTTACTCTCATGGCCAAGTAAAGAAGCTTGCCAACTACCTAAAGACAATTTAATTGATCTCCCCCTGCAGTTAATTTCTCTACAGTCATCCAAATATGAAACAGCAATATGTCCATTGCAAGGGCTTTTGAACATGAGGTCCATGGATAGATTTCAGGGAGTCCAGAACTTTGGAACTTGTGATATTTGGATAACTATTTTAATATAATTGTTTTTCTTTGTAATTCTATATATTTTATTCTTTGCATTCAAAAACATTATTTGGAGAATGATTTCATAAGCCTCTCTGGATTGCCAAAAGTATTCCTGATATTAAAAAAAAGGATTTAGAAGACATAGATACTAAACCAATTTATACCATTTCCATGTTATCATGTTGACCAAGCCACATGGTTTCTCTGAGAATTAATTTTCACATCTGTAAAATGCATATAAATATTTCCTCTGAATAATTTACAAAATTTTTATGAGGATTAAGTGAGATATAGAAGAATTCATTTGAAATGTACAATGTCATCACTAAAGATAGGAGAGTCTTGATTAAACAGTAACATGTGATGGAGTGGTAGACTTGTTCAATAGGTGATCTATCCATGTATATGTTTCAATTTAGTCATTAGTCATCCCTTATCAACTTGTTTTTTTTTTCCTTTCTGGATGGATGAACTAAACTCTTTTGAATGATGACAAATGCCTTTCAGAAAGCTAAGTTATGAGTTTGATGCCATTAACACACTATCATGTTTATACAATAGTATCTAGATAACCTCATTTAAGTTCATTTGAACCTAGAATCTGCACTGGATGTTTTTTGTCATAGCAGTGAATATTTTTAGCAAGAGTAAAGCTATAATAATAAGGATAATGATGGGACTTCGTTCAAGATCATTGTTTAAATCCTCTTGTGATGATTTTGTTTAGTCAAAATGGGATAGGAGAAGGATTTGTCATAATAAGATACATGATTGTAAGAGACACTTATTTAAACTAATAAAATGGAAGGGATACAACCAAGTGAATGCTGTCTCTGTTAAAGTCTAAGAACTATTACTTGAAACTAAGAAGTAATTGAGGCAAGGGCAGGGTCAGAGCACTCCTTTGTGTATAAGAAGGCATTTCTCTTAACAGAACACAAGTTAGTTGACGTACATACTTCCAGTTGATCCACTATCCATTTCCATTTTTTTCACCCACTAACATGAGCTTTTTCTCTTGCCTGCTTTTATTGCCTATAATTTTCTGTCACTTGCTTTGTGTTAGATGCTCATAGGAATGAAAATGACCTCATGCTTCTTCTCAAAACCCTGATTCACTTGCCTCTGGCCCTTGCAATAATGTCACTTCCATTTTCTGCTTCCCTGCTAAATCTTTTCACTTGTCCTTTGGATTGAATCTGGGGGTTAAAATGATGCTATCTAATTAACATTCTCTATTCTTTTTCCTCTGTGCTATGGGTACAATTCACTAAGAAGGTCAAGCAGCCTTGACTCCATTAGCTAGAACAAAATATATCCCTTGAAAGTAGTCACTTAGGGAAATTGTACACTTATTTAAATAATGCTACAATTACTTAAAACATTTTAGTAACCACTTTGGGAAGAGATTTTTGTACCTCTTGTAGATCCTTATAGTGTGTTAGGGGAGGAATTAGAAGGGATAAGCATTTGTTAAGTACGTATTATGTGCCAAATGCTGTACTAAGTACTTAATAAATACTGTGTAGTGTGATTCTCACAACTCCAGCAATGTAGTTGCTGGGGAAAGAGCAGTGGCTGTAAGAGGACCTGAATTCAAAAACTACTTCTGATGCTTACAACCTGCATTACCTTGAGCAAATAATTTAATCCCATCTATCTTCATTTTCTTCCTCTATAAATTGAAGAGGTTGAAGTATGGCCCTTAAGGTCCTTTCAATAGTTACAATGCCAATGCGATAGTACTTTAAATATACTCAATAGTGGCAATAATTTGTCCTATAAGAATAGAGTTGAGAGAGTAAGCATTAAAACACAAGTATCCTGAACATAATTTACTAAAAAAGACATTAAGCTATATTGAGTCAAAAGAAAATTATGAGTATAAAACAATAAGATTGTTGAAAACTGATTCCAAAGGCAACTTCAAATAAGGAATTCAATATATGTTATGAGGAATAGGAGAATGTTTTTAATAGGTCTGTCATATCCTAAGATGAATGCTTTGAAAAATAACTCTTTCAAATCTCAATTTACATAACGGGGTATAAATTTGTCAAAATCATTGCCCTAGAGAAATGATACAGCTGCAAATAAAGTTAAGGTAAATTTATAAATGATAGATCCATAAATATCTTAATGAGAA
This sequence comes from Gracilinanus agilis, assembly GCF_016433145.1. Lineage (NCBI taxonomy): Eukaryota > Metazoa > Chordata > Mammalia > Didelphimorphia > Didelphidae > Gracilinanus > Gracilinanus agilis. The sequence goes on from NC_058132.1 coordinate 304,427,170, forward strand.
AATGGGATTTTTTGAGGGGGATATATTCATACCATTTTCAAGTAGAATAATCTAGAATACTCATGCCCTAGCTCCTCCACCATTTCCCTCATATTCCTTGTTATTCCTGAACAAAGCAGGACTATAGGGACTCTGCATCTTTTAGTGTGGTGATTCTTCAAGTCAGATATCAATAAGAGTTTCTCTTATATCTGTTATTTTAATAAGCTCTGTCTGGGCAACACACAAAACACCTATTAAATGAGGTGTATCTTCTGTGTGTGACACTGAATTTCCTTAACAAACTCCTGTTAGCATAATAGAATCTAGAGTCTGTGAGTATAGCATACAAGTGATCAAGGAAAATTTTATTTCCAGAAATATCAGTGCATTCCACATGAGTAGAGCTTTCAACTGTAACTTTAAGAAATCAATTGGAAGGACTATTATGCTTTTATAGATTATGGATTAAAATAATAGTAGAAACATCTCATACATGGAGCAAGAGAGTAAAAAGAGCACTTCTAGTTCTCTTCTAATGGATTGTGCACGGAGGGTCATCAATTACGAAGGAACATTGTGCTGAAATACAGGCACATATATTAAAAAGAAATACTGCACGGATCTGGACAGCTGGTCTCATTGAGAACTCTTAGACTATAAACTGTGTTTATCTATTGCTTAATCTTCAAAAAGTCATTATGTTTCCAATCTCTTGAGTTACTGATTCATGCTACACATTCAGCCTGCTTTCATCCTCTGTTTTGCATTCATCACTCAACCAGGCCTTTGGGGTTGTAGTTGCTATGCCACTGTTCCTGTTTACTCTCTGTTCATCTTGAGACACACCCCAGCTCCCCCACTCCCAATCGTATTCCATCTCAGCATGAATTATTTTTTTGTAATGTCTCAATTCCTTGATTAGGATGCAAAACAGGAAGACCTACTTACTTCTATGCCACTTACCTGGCAACATCTGTTGCTACCAATCTGATTTTCATGTTGATTAGGCACCCTAGTGATGGATTCAGGCTAGAAACAAGGTGAATGAACTGTGGCAGCAACACTTTCCCAACAGATTAACCTTCTGTTTTTTCCCCATGGTGCGGAATTATGCTAGGAAATGCAGAGGGGACCTCAGTATTTTGCCATGGAATCTTTTATAGATTGTCACTCAATAAAAGAGACCAAAGTCATTCAAATTTCTCTTTTAATTATTCTCTATTAACTAATTTTATTTTAACTATTTCATAACCATTTTCTCTTTTTCTCTTTTCTCTACTAATTATTTTAACTATTCTCTATTTTAACTATTTTCTATTAACCTCTGTTTTGGGACATGGACCTATGCCAGTAGGAAAGTTGCTCCATCAGGGTGATGATTAAAAAGGGAATTGAAAGATATTTTTTGGAAATATATGCCTACTTAGCCTCATGGACTAAGTTGGCTTAGCTTCACTGCTTAGAGACATCTTTTTAGAGGTGCATGCCAGTTAATGACATACTTCTCTTTGAGCTAAATGTTCACTTTCAGAGATTTTTTTTCCACTTGGTAAAACAGCTCTATAAAGTAGGTAGATTATCTTGTCTCAGTTTCATATAATAGGAAATTAAGATGAAGAGAGTTAGTGACTTTCTTGAAGTTACAAAGATAACTAATAATGCAAATTGTACTTGAATCCCAGTCTATTGTTTTCTAGTGTAGGTCACCTGTAACAGTGTGGACTGAATTTTGCAAAGGAGAGTAGGCAAAAGGAGATGAAGTTGGCCTCACGAGGTTTTGTTTGGGAGGAGCCAGTGAAGGAGGGAGTTTGATGAAGATTCTGAAGATTCTAAACTACCAATGACCAAATGCCAAAAACATTCAAGAAGACATTCAAGCTCTCAGGTGGGCTTGAGGTGGATGCTTGTGGGTAGCCAGGAGGATCTGGACAGAAATTTAGCTCTTCTGAACCCAAAATTCAAGGGCAATCTGGAGATTTCAACAGCTAAACCTTTCTACTGATTTCAGTGCCAACAAAGAAGATACTGAAAGAGTTGTGCTCCATAACTGGTCATAGTGCCCAGACTCCAGAGGGAGTGGGTACTTGGGGGACCCTTCCTTGATCCATCTTATACCCCTTCCTTGCAGTTATTCCCCTGTTTGTTAGATAGTGTTAAGGATAGGATATTGTGAGGAGAGGGGGAGCCAGTTGCTGGGTCCAAGGTGCAGAAGATACCAGAACTGCTCTCTTGTTGTGGGGTTCATAGTTGATAGAGAAGTTATCCCATTTCCCTCCTTCCTCTAAATCCACAAATAACCCTTACCCTGTTATCCTGAATTACCTTATCCTTATAATAAATATTTATTTGTTTATTAGTGGTAACTTGGAGCTGTTACTTGGAGGGAAAGAAGACTGATCTTGTGGCTGAGGGGAAGACTGATACCAAACACCATCTTGAAGGGCAAAGCTACTTGAACTTTGGAGTGGGGAGGCTTCTCAGTGTTTCTGGCATTGAGGGTTGGATCCAACCCACTAGGGTTACAACTGAACACCAACACCTTCCTTCAACATCCCCACTATAGCTTTGCCAGTTTGGGAAACTCTTTGAGTTTATTCCCTCATATGTTTTCCCTGGGGTGGGGGTAAGTGTTTAGGTAATCTGGCCCACTGAATACTATTGGTTGGGGGTCCTATTAAACACATCCCACATCATCAATACTTACCCTCATACACATCCAAATACAAATCCAATTTATTTGATAAATATAAAATTTAACTAGATATAATAGACCATAACACATTGATACATTAAGGGTAAGATGTATGGTTTCATTTGATGTACTAAAGAATTCACAGATTGTCTATAATTTGTAGTCATATAGAATTGCCTGAATTTCAAGTGATGAAATGACTTGGCCGAAACCATATTTTTTCAGGAGTTAGAAAAAAGAGGGAAAACTTTGACTTCCTGACTATTAAGTTTAGCTCTCTAACTGCTATCATAGCACATCTCTCCTTTTCTATTTATAAAGGCATATGACAAACTATTTTTGTTTTAAAACAAATAGAATAACAAATGTAACAAATAATGGTAACTTTCTCATTCAACATTTGTTGATTTCCTTATTGGAGAAAAAAATATCAATAACTGAGGGCAATGCCTTTTCCCTTTTTTCTAAACAAAATCAAGTTTCCAGAAAGAATTGGTAGTAAAATGATTAGTACTACCATTTTCTAAATAAGAAAACCAATACTCAGAGAGATTAAGAAATTTACCCCAAAATCACAAGGACAGCAAGGTGAAGGTCTAGAAATAGAATCCATGTTTCCTATTTGTCTAATACTAGCTGTGTGACCTTAATTAAGTTACCTAACTCTGTTTATCTCAGTTTCCTCATCTGTAAAATAAACTGGAGAAGGAAATAGTAAATTTCTGTATCTTTGCCAAGAAAACTCCAAATGGAATCAAAAGTTGGGCACAGCCGAATAAAAATGACAACAAAACCCTGACTACTACTGCTTTTACCATTGCAGAGCAAAGTAAAAGAAAACAATTATCTATTTCTTTTGGAAAATTTTAACCTTATTTACTTGCTTCTGACTTATGAAGACAGTTTGGCAAATGTTTTCCCTTTGGTTTTGCCACCTCCATGCTTTGCTCCCTTTGAGGATTCAGTCAGGAAAGATTAAGCAAAATTTTAAAAACCAGCTCTCTAAAACAAAAAAAAACTCAAAACATGATTAATCTTTAAATTTATAATACATTATTAACTTTTTCTATGACAAATCTATACAATCAAAATAAGAAAGCAAGATATAATTTCTACCATTTGTAGATTTCTGATAAATTATTGATTTCTGCTCATATTGAAAATTTAACAATCAATTTTAGAAAGGGAATACAGGCAAGTTCCAGCACAGTACTGCATGTAGACCAAATTTTACATACTCACAGAATATCATATATATTGGATAATACATGGACCTCAGTTGACTTGAGTCACCTAATCAGCTCAACAGAAAACCATGAAAATCCTCTGAACTCAGTTTTCATCTTATTAGGAGATCAGAAAAGTAACATATTTTAAAACTAACTGGAAGATAATGTCATAGAACATCTGGGGATGAGGGTTTTATCTGTGAGTAAAAAGTATGGCCTCTGCAAACACTAATCCTCCACTAGATGGAGGGCATGGGAAAGCCTCCAACAAGTTTGTTTTAAAGTTGGACTAGAGATTCATTCCTCTAAGTCTAAACAATGGATAGTACAGTTTCTTTATCTCACTTGCCCTCAGCTTGTTTTCAGTGTCCAGAAAGCAGACTGTACATTTTCTTTCACTGTTTCTAAACTCTGTACTGTCATGATGTCTTTTTTATGCTTTTCCTTTTCCAACCTAGAAGTCTCTGTTTTTGTTTTTGGATGATAAGAAAAGTGTATTACCAGTGCAACATTTAATGGGAGCTCAAAATCTTGACTGCTTTATTATGAAAGGTTTCTCTTGGGATCTTAGATCTAATGAGAAATACAGCTCCTAATCAGATAGACATATTTTCTGTACAGGAAGAAAGGAAATAAGCATTTATTAAATGTAGGATGTGCCGGGTACTGTATAAATACTTTACAAAATAATGTCCCATTGATCCTCACAACAACCCTGGGAGGTAGGTGCTATTATTATCCTAATTTTATAGTGGAGGAAATGGAGATAGGTAATGGTGAAGTAACTTGCCTAGAGTCACATAGCTAGTAATGTCTGAGACTGGATTTTAACTGAGATTTTCCTTTATCTACACCAGGCACTGTATCAAATGTGCCATCTAGATGACTAGGTTTTCACTGAAAAAGAGTATAGGGAAATCTAAATTTGCCTTCATTGCAATCCTATTACAGGAAGAGGAGAGGAAATGTTGGAGATAAAAGGATGGAAATAATATAAGGAGATACGCTTAACATTCCTAATTCCATGTTAAGTATACAGTACCAAAATCGGCTTCGCCTAGTATGAGCTCAGAAAATTCTGGCAAGAAAATATAAGAAGAGTATTTCGGTTTTATGATGAGGATTCTGACCCCTATTTCCAGCTCACTTTTTCTCACTCTATTTTCTGATTATAGGAGATGCCAGTCATAAAAGAAGGGTTAAACTTATCATCATGATATAATAGAACTTCTTTATAACTCTGAATCAGCAGATCTGAGTTCAAGTCCCATTCCATTTGTTCATTAGAAAGATAATTCAACCTGCTTAATCTTAGTCTCATAATTAAAAAAAATGTGATTGATGACAAATGAGGGTAGCATGATGCCTTTAATTTTAGAAAGAACTTTATTCATAACAATCTTCTAATGAAAGAGCCTAAGTGTACACTGAAATTATGCATAAAGACAAGATAAACAGAAATATGGGGAAAATTGAGAGTCAGAAGAGGGAATCCAATCCACATGTCTTCAACTACTTTATTTACCCCCCACTATACCTGAATGATAATATTTATGCTGCCTACCTCATAGGATTTCTATTGGGATTAAATTAAAATTTCCATATGAATGCAAGATATTATGGCTTTACTTAATTTTATTACATATTTAACTTGAATTTTTACTCTTTCCTAATGCATCACTTTCCATTTCTTATTTTTTTTTATCTTACTAAAATTGTGGTGCTGTTTTTTTTTGGATAAACAAAGTTTCTCTTTATTTCATTTTTCCAGTTGTGTGATTTTTGTTTTTCATTTCCCCCCTTCTATTTCTTTTATATCATTATTGGTTTGTCAGCTCTCCCTGGTAATCTCTATTTCCATTTTATTATCCTGTTTTCTGACTGTCAATTTGGGGATTTCAATTTTGGCTCTTTGCTTACATTTTATTAGCCTTGTGGTTTTTTCACCTGCTTATTTTTATATTGTCAAGTTCAGACTGCTAGTGAAAAATCAGATGATAAATGTTCCTCTCTGATAGCCTGGAACCCAAACACCAACTCCCATTATTTAAAATAATTTAATTAAAAATAAAATTAAATCTCTTTTCAATTGCAAATAATTAGCATCCTCCAAAGGCACAGTCTAAACTATCTTGAAGGCTTTAGAAGACTGAAAATTAATGCCAATTAGATATGCCTTAAAATTTAAACATTTACAATAAATTAGACAAGATCTCTGTAGCAAAAGTCAGACAGTTTAAGAGAGATAAAAATTTCCATTATCTCCAAAGAGAGAGAACAGCATTTTTATGATATCCATTTGCAATTCAGGAAAATAATTGAAAATCTGGATCAGTAGCACTTTCTGATATAAAAAGACAATCCATTATTTAAAATTTTTAAGTGAGGATAACAATTGCCCTGTCATCATACCCACTCTTTGAGATAGCTCTAAAACATTAATAAAGGGAATATGTATGCTTCAACTATTCCCTCAATCATTCATTTAACAAAGACTGATTGAGTGCTATGTACAAGGTACCCTGTTAAGTCCTATAACAATATCAGCATTCTTATCAGTGTTCATTTAAGAATATATATATAAATACACATATATATGATAATATGTAAACATGAAAACATATATACATTACATATATAACATAAAGATTTGGGCCATATATACATATATACACTATATATTTGAATTATATTATTTGTGTGTGTAACTATATGTTTATGATGCCAAAGTCCTGGTTCAACTAATTATTTTCAGAAATTGACTAATTATATTAATACCGTTGAGATTTATATTCAAGAACTCCAAGTTAGATTTTGGTATAGATACAGCTTGTCATTTTGGAAATGGATTAAAATGGGATGGGCCAAACTCTGGACCACTAAGCTGGAGATTATAGCAGCCTGAGGTATGGTGGGCAATAAGAGAAGATCCTAGTTATATTTAGTGGGATATAGCCTGGGGAAATTGCTAAAGAGTCAGGAGAGTTTGATCCCAGAAACAGTTGATGAGCTAGGTAGGCAATCAGTTGACATCAGAGAAGTCAAGAATTATTAGTGTGGAAAGAATCACAGAGGATCAAGTGTCCAAATACTACTTCAACCAGGAGGTCATTCTATGTTAACTCACAGTAAATTATCATCCTGTTTCTAGTTAAAGACCACTGAGGATAAAGAATTCATTACCTTATGAAACAGTACAGTACAAATATGGGTATGGCTAATTATTTGGAAGTTTTTGTTTATATTGAATCTAATATCTTTCTCTCTTTAACTTCCACCCCTTTTATTTCCAGCCTTTGTGTATCAGACAAAACAAGTTTAATTCCTTCTCCATATGCCATCCCTTCAAATATTTGAGGACAACAATCAAATTCTCCATCCCAAAACGTATAAACGTATTGTATTCTGGTTAACCATCCTCATTTATTTCAAAGAATCCTTATATTATCACTTGAGAGTTTCAAGGAACATCACTTTCCTAGTTACTTGTCAAGTTCTAGCTTGTCAATTTCCTTCCTATAATACAGGAGCCAAAAATAAATGAAAGCCTCATTCTGGTCTAAAGTATGAACTAAAATAAAATTTATTCTTTAGAATTAAAAGGTTGGTATTTAACTTCACAGATAATATTTTTACTTGTAATATTTTTACATAAGAATATCATTCATTTTTTCCTCAGGATATAGGATCACAGAGCTAGAACTATAAAGAAATATATAAATTACTTAGTACAAACTGTTTATTTCCTTATATGGGAAAACTGGGGTCCAGAGATGTTAAGTCAAATGAAACAAGTTCCTATTGACCAAGTCTAAAAACCCCATGTTCCATTCTGAACTCAAGGTCTCTAAGGTACTAAGTGACAGAAGTTGGTCACATACTTCTTTTATATCTGGAAACAGAAGCACAGAGAGGTTCTCCAAATTTCTGGTTTGGCTATCAGCTCAGAGCCTTAAGTTCATAATTCTTTCACTTATTACATAGGGAAACAGGAGTAGAGAAACAAAATTTATGATTGGAGGTGGTTGCCTAAATTGGACAGTTCTTTCACATTCACCCTCAGGAAACAGGTTCAAAGAAGGAAGATGAATGAGAATCCCATATAACAAATTCGGAAACCACTTTGGCATCTTGAGAAACCAATACAATTTCTTTCAACACAGGGAAACTGAGTCTCAAAGTGGCAAAGTAATGATTATTTTCACAGAATCATAACTCTAACTTCAGTATTCTTTGTATTTTACCATGCTTTCTCATTAATATGTCCTTGTTCCTATTACCTATACATGTTTAACAATTTGAGTTTGTCCTTAAATTCCTGTGCAATCACATTCATATCTTCAAATATCTACCTCTGAATTCAACATAACAATCATTTGCAATGTGATCACCAGAATATTATTCTTGAGAGGCTTCTATCCTTCTTCAATGAGCTGTCTTTTCTTGTAGAATTTCAGACTTATTAAACTGTAATTATCCTTACTTACTATGAAATCTCTTATCCCAAATTGTAGGACAGAAGTCAAAATATATCTGGCACTTCTCTCTAAATTATTATGAATTTTAAGCTTTTCCTCCTAAGACTCCTGTTCTTTTCATTTTACCAACCATCTTCTTTCTATAGGTTTGATACATATACAGAACAGAAGTCATTCTTTTTTATTCCTTTACCTTATTGAAGAAAAAATTATTCATCAAGATAAGGAAATAATTTATCAGCTTTTTCATTATTGTAAAGACAGATCCTAAGTAGGCAACAGCTAATGTCTTATCAAGTCAGGATATTTCAGTTATTTGGTGACTGGTAAACCAATCAGCAAGCACTGTGGTGTGAGAGAAGAGAGTGTTATGAAAGTAGTAACAGGGAATCTTGGATTTCTGGGGAGTAATCCAGGCTCTAGTCCTTAACAGGAACTGTGAAAGCAAAACCAAGATCCAATCCTAGTGGAATCTGGGATAGTATGTTTTAAGTAAGGTACCAGAGCAGAGGCTTTGGAATGAGGTGAGAAGAGCATGGTTAGATATAAAGTTCAAAGTATGTGGCTCCGTTACAAAGTGCTAATCAGAACTCTAGTTGGAAAAGACAAATATCACATCAGAGAAGTCTAATGACTCTGAATGGTCTGACTGATATCCAAGAGTTCTTATTTCCCCATTGCATAGGGACTAGAGAAGGGGTCAGCAACCTTTTTGGCCGTGAGAGCCATAAACGCCACATTTTTTAAAATGTAATTTCGTGATAGCCATACAGTGTGCATTCCTGTAACAGTGGCTGAAAAAAATTGACTTTATGGTTCCTGCAGAAAGAGCCATATCTGGCCCTCAAAAGAGCCAGTTATGGGTCGAGAGTCATACGTTGCCAACCACTGGACTAGAGCAAGGCTTAGACAGGAAACTAGAGGTATTGTTATGGAATTATTTTTCTTCTTCATAGCTCACTGAAAGTAAAAAAAATATTTCTCTTAGACAGTTCTTCCACAATCCCAGTAATCTAATATAGTTGAAAAAGTACTCAAATATAAGTTATAAGAAGTGTGAATAAAAAAGAGTAAATAAAACTTGAGTGAGGGACTTGCTCTATATTTAGTGGATAGAATTTATAAAATAAATCCTGACTCCTCAAGGGCTCTTTATGCTTAATTTGTGGTACATGAATAACCTTCAAATGACTGAAAGGTCCTCAATGTGGGAGGGTATGTACATACATATATGCACACTTCAGACTTCATATTATTTATTTTGAGTCTGGCAAATGGTCAAAATGCTTTTTCACAATATGTAAGCCATAGTTAATATTTATGGATGTTACTTTAATCTAGTGCTTAGTCAACCTGCATAAAACTTTTAGTCAAAAAGTTTATAGTCATTTGAACACCACTTCAGATCTTCTTTCTATCCTGCCTTTGCAAGGGACTGCAAAACACCATAACAAAAAATTTCTTTCTCTCAATGCAAACTCTTCTCACACTGTTCTTTAGCTATTTGCTGCTGACAAAAGACCTGCCTCTGTCCTCTGGGCTCTCATTACTTAACAATATCAAGTGCAGATTTATTCTTTCTCAGACAAAAAAGAAATCCTAAAGGTGTCATCATTAGTTTATCTTGATTGCTTCAATTATTTTTATTGCTTTTTGTTTGTCTGATGGCTGTCCCATCTCCATCCTTTAGCATTTTTATTTTAATAGACTATGTTTTATCTCTCTTTTCAGTTACTTCTCCTTTCCCCATGGATATTCCAAGCTTCTAAAGAAGAGCAATGACAATAATAATAGGTTACATTTATATAGTACTTTAAAACATTTTCAAATACATTATCTCATTGGTTTCCCACATAATCCCTATAAAGTCCATAGAAAGAGATATTATTATTCTCACTATACAGATGAGGAAACTAAACCCTTTGAGATTAAATGTAACACCTATCCATGGTTACAGAAATAGAAATAAAGACTAAATCATCTAAATTCAATTGGAACATCCTCTTTCCCAATCCCCCCCCCTTTGAAAAAAAATCTCCCACTTTTTTTATTTATTCATTCATCAAATACTTAGTACATCCCTATTCATATACAGAACAGTGGATATTTTGAGATTCTGAAAAGCTATCAAAGTTAAGTCCATTTAATTTATACTCCTTTTAAATTTATTGGAAGTATACTTTGCTAAAAGCCAATGTGTTTGGTTTACTTTGTGGTCATTTTGCCAATATGTTATATTAAATAGAGTAAAGAAGTGGCAAAATACATCTTTTTCAATTCCAAAAGAAGCTTTTAATGACATTTAGAAAGGGTTTGTGTAAATCTAAGTAAGATTTTTTTCCATGTAGTTACCTGTTTCATAGAGGTCATCAGCGAGTGAACTGGTCTTATTTCATCCCAAGGACAAAAGATGGAATCTTGGTTATAACAATTTAATGACTGTGAGGGGGAAATGGGAAGGTAGGTAGACAGGAGGAATGGAAGGATGGATGGGAGAAAGGAGAGAGGAAGGTAGAGGAAGGGAAAGGAAGGTGACGGTCCCCAACCCCGGCAAGGGGAAATTGACCAGAGCACCTTGGGGTTCAAATAAAAGATCAGAGAGCAATTTAAGGTTTAGAACAGCTAGGTCTTATTTAGATTAGGAAAGGGAAAAGTTAGGTATGGAAAGAGGGACTCCTCTGCCTACCAGGTAGAGAGAGTTAGCTCTACAGAATCAAGAGAGAGAGAGAGCCATTTCCAGGCATGAGAGAGCGAAAAGGTGCCAAAACTCCCTCTTTTATATTTTCTCTGACACCTCCCACAAAGGAAGTGAGACATGTGGGTGGAAGTTGTAGCAGGGAGCATCTCCAAGGGCTTACAATAATTTTAAATGACATATGACCCTGTTGCAATCATAAAGGGATATAGTGGATTTCTGGTCAAGGTCGTTATATTAAAGATGCTAGTCACACTCAACTTTCAAGATAGACATTCACAAAGATTTAAAAGGACTCCAGATGAAGGATTTATCAATAAAACCAAAGGAAAACATGAGTAAGTTCCTTCATCCAGTCCAAGATAGCACAAAAAGATGCCAAGCACTAAGTAGATACTATGAGGGGAGTAGGATAAAGGAACTGAAGACAGCCTGATTCCTGGTAAAAGAGCTGAGAGAAATGAGGAATATGAGCATTGCCCTATTAGAGACTCAGTAAGGGAAAGAGTCATTTTCTAGTAGGATTCTGTATTATATGAATCACTCTGAACAGTGTGAGCATGCCTTGGGCCCCTATTTCATTCTGGTTGCTGGTAGCCACTAAGAAATCACACATTCCTACATTTATGATCTGATACTATGACTGTAAAGCACAATCTCCACTCAGGAAAGATAGTCTAGCATGGAGTGAATTTTCTCCAAACTGACACCTTCATTACCTATTTCCTGATCACAGTCACAAATGTCCTTTTCCATGGAAAACATCATCAGTGGTATTCCCACCTGAACCCTAAGGCAATAAATCCCTCTGTTTATTCTCCTCCCATACCCTCTTCTCTTTAATACATCCCTCTCCTTCTTCCATACTCTGCTATCACCCTGCCAAGAGACTGGAATCAGCATCCTTTTACTGTTTAGCAATTTACTCAATGATGAAGTATCATTCATTCCACTCTATTTCCCACCTCTACTCTCACCATTTATTTGTTTTTCCACTAAGATACTTCATCCCTTGTGAGACATTGATTCACCTGGAGGGAATGATAGGGCTTACTCCATAAGGTTCAACTATTCTACTATTGCTTCTCCTGATTCTCCAAATTTCCCTTAAATCTTGCTTTGCTAGTCTACACTTTGTTCATTCTTTTATTGCATAAATTTTCTTTTCCCTTCAAAGCAACAAACACAATTACACATATAGTGTAGAAATTTTGCAAGTAGAATAACCTTTCCATTTTTTTCTTCCAGGAATGCCTCTATTATTAAATATTCAACTACCTTTTTCTTTTTAAACCCTTGTACTTCGGTGTATTGTCTCATAGGTGGAAGAGTGGTAAGGGTGGGCAATGGGGGTCAAGTGACTTGCCCAGGGTCACAGAGCTGGGAAGTGGCTGAGGCCGGGTTTGAACCTAGGACCTCCTGTCTCTCGGCCACCTTTTTTTTTTTTCAAGTAAGTTTAAGCTTATAGAATGTCATTTGGGATTATAACTTGTATTCTTTGGCTTTTTAGAAAGTGCTATTCTATTTCTACAAGCTTTTGTGATTTCAAAACAATAATAAATTATTCAAATAACCTTTCCTTTAGTTTGAAGATCTTTATCCTGGCTATTTGAGTAATTTGTTGTTTGTCATTGAAATTGTTAAATATGAGCACTACATTCAGAATCTGAAAAATAGGTTTTTTTCTGCTTTTTTTTCTAATCCATCAAATGTTCCTCTACCTTAAAAATTTTGCATTCCAAAACTACAATTTCCTCTAACATAACTCCTTTTTTGGCAAATATTCTCTATTATTCAATTTTTTCTACTCTGACATTTAAAAATTCTATATTGAAAACTTTAATTTGTGGCCTAAATTCATTTCTAAATACTCCTTTATATTTTTAATTTAATTTTTGAAATATCTTGAAATTTTTGCTATGCCATGAATTAGGGAGTGGTCACAGAATTTTATCTTTCTCAGACAATATCATTCAGTGCCCTTTAATGACTGCTTAAAGAGCTGTGGTTTCTCTTTGAGGGATAATCATTTCTAGGTTTATTTGCTTATGTGCTAGGCTTTAAATCAGAATTTTTCTCTTGGTATTTTGATGTTTCAGTTGTTTAATTGTATTTCCCATCACTCATTCTTTGATTATCCATCCCCCCATTGATGCTCAGGTGTGATTCCTAAAATTAGGATATGGTACTAGCTCAGTCTTCTCATGTTGTAAATACCTATCTTTAGGTTACAATTGTTGACAAGAGTAACCTCTGAGAAGAAAACTAATATTAGCTTCATTTCCAGTCTTCTTCTCATAAGCCCCCATATCCTAGTCCCCTTGATTCATTGTTTCTCCCCCTCATTTTCTTCATATTAAAATGTATAATTAGTATTTACTGCTTCTTTTTTGCTGAGGTAAGGTGATATTTTCACAAAGGCACTGTCGTGAGGACCATGACTATGCCCCAACTAAAATATCCAAAACCTTGCTTGCATTATATTCAGCTAAGTTTAGGGATAGGGATGGCAATTGTGTTTTCCTACGGTTTTTACCTTTTGTATGTTGGCAAAGTTTTCTATTTTCACTCTCTTATATATGGAATCAACTATTATACATGAAATTGTCTGCTATGATATATCCAGAATATAAAAAATGCTTATTAGATTTGATATTTTTATTTTAAAGTTTATAAAACCAGATGAAACAAGCATTTCCATAGAAGATTCAAAAAGAAAATTGTAGATAAATAAAATCACAAATTTCCTGTAATTTTTTCTTACTTTTCCTCATGTTTTCATAATTCCCACCAATAAGTGTCCTGGAACATGCCTACAATCCATTTTCTCACAAGAGATATCCATGTACTTATAATTTAAGTCTTCTATATTTCACCTTTCTGTCCAGCTTCGGAGTTTATCTTCACAGTTTATTCTTCCAGGATTAATTCTGTAGTTGTGCAAAATATATTCTTCTGGTTCCACTCATTTCACTGTTCATTATCTCCTGTAGTTATTTCCAAGTTTGATTGCATTTTTAATCAGTCTGTTCATTGTTTTTTATGACAGAGCAATATTCTGTTACATTTATGTAATACAATTTGTTCAGACATTCTGCAATTGGTGTGCATCCCCATAGTTTGTAATTCTTTCCTACCCCAAAGAGAGCTGATATACATATTTTTGGAACATATAAGTTCTTTTCCTTTTTCCCTGATCTCCTTAGGAAACAGACTAATTATTAGTCTAAGAGGTATTATTAGATCTAAGATCATGCAGTTTGATGAATCTGTGGGAATAAATTACAAATTGCTCTTCAAAATGGTTGGATTTGTGCATTAATGTCCCCATTTTTTCCATATTTGTCACTTGCTCTTTTGTTATTTTAACTTTGGTTAGCTTTTTTCTCTTTTTTTAATTAAACAATGGAATATAATTTTGTTTATAGAACCAACATTTAGATTTATTTATTAATTCAATAGTTTTCTTATATTCAGTTTTATTGATTTCACCTTTAATTTTTTAGACTTCTAACTAGGTGTTTAATTGGGGTTTATCAACTTGTTCTTTTTTAACTTTTTTTTTTCATTGCATTCCCAATCCATTCATCATTTCTTTCTCTGTCTTATTAATATAAGCATTTGGAGATATAAGTTGTTCTCTAGTTTACTGCTTTTGCTGTATCTTATAGGTTTTAGTATGATGTCTCATTATTATAAATCTCTTTAATGAAATTAATGTTTTAATAATTTGTTTCTTAACCCACTCATTCTTTAACATTAAATTATTTAGTCTTTAAATTTTGTTTTCATAGTCCTCTATTCTATACTGCTTGTATTGTGTTATGGTCTGAGAAAATTGCATTTGATATTTCTGCTTTTCTGCCTCTAATATTTTTGAACCCTCATATATGGTGAATTTGGGGGAAAGTGTCATGTACTGCTGAGAAGAAGGCATAGTTTTTTATTCCCATTCAGTTCTCTACAGATATCTATCATTTTAAGTTATCTAACATTCTGTTTATCTTCATTACTTTTATCTTATTTATTTTATGATTAGATTCATCTAATTCATCTAAAGTGCCCCACCATTAATGTTTTGCTCTCTATTTACATATTATTTCTTTTAATTTTTCATTAAAATTTAGATACAATAATGTTTGTTTCATATAGATTTAAAATTGATGATGCTTTGTTTTCTGTGGTACATTTTAACATAATATAGTTTCCATGTTTATATCTTTTTTATATCTATTTAGCTTTAACTTTAATAGAGATCATGATTGCTACCCCTGCTTTCTTTGTATCAGCTGAAGCATAATTTTTCTGCTCCAGCCTTTTATTTTTATTCTATATATGTTTCTCATTTTCAAGTGTATTCTTTGTGAACAATATATTGTCAGATTCTGTTTTGTGATCCCTTCTACTATCTGTTTTGTTTTATGTGTAAATTCATTCCATTTACATTTAATGTCATTTCACTCCCTTCTGTTTTTCCTCATGGTTTTTACTTCTTTTTTCTTTCTTTTGCTATATCATTCCTCAGTTATCTAATTTTTACTTTCCACCAATTTTCTCCAATTCACAGTGCTTCTTAGAAACCTTCCCCTATCCCCTACTTTTCCCCTCCTAGTTCCAAGTTGGTCCACTTTTTTGAGGTTCCTCTCTTTTCTGTACCGACCTACCTTTTAGTTCCTATTCTATTCATCCCCCCCCCCAATATCCCTACCTTTCCCTTCTATAATACCCTTCTATTTCTTGTTATGGGTTTGATTCTAAAAATCTTTCCATTATCTAGTCTTCAGAGTCCCTCCGTTAGACTCCCATTTAACTCACCTATATCTTGACATGTACTTCTTTCTCAATATCTCTCCCTTTTCTTATTCCTTTGCTTTACTTTATATTAATCCATTCTTCTTTCTCTTAGTTCTTCAGTCCCTTAAAAGGCTTTCCTTTGCTCATCCCCTCTGTTATTCTATCCCACTCCCTTCCTTATCCCTTCTCCTTTCCCTCCTTTTTCTCTGTCTTAAAAAGATTTTTACTCTTCTAGTTGAATAAATTTTCTCTTTATCCCAGATTTTATGAGAGTACATTCTAGTAGTAGCCCTCCATCCCCGCCTCTCTTCTCTTTGGCACTTCCTGTGTTCATTTCTCCTCTATATGTGATAGTCATACTACTCTATCTCCTCCTGATTGACTCTACTACCATTTTGGCTCATTCCACTGCATTCACCGTGATGTAAATTTTTCATACTTACTTACATACATACATACATACATACATACATATGCTCAGGATAACATTTTCCCTTACAAAAATCAAATATTTTGATGATTTTTCTTTCTTTATTACTTTTCTATGTTTCTTGAAGATCAACCTTTTGCTGGTTTCTGAGATTTTCCTCAGTAATAGCTGAGACTTCTTAATTTTTTAGATGTTTATTTCTTACTTTTTGTAATTATGCCCAGTTTTGCTAGATATGTTGTCCTTTATTGTAAGTCTAGTTCTTTTGACTCTACAAAATGCTATATTCAATGTCCTTAATTCTTTTTATTTTTAATTTTAAACCTTTAACTTCTGTGTATTGACTTATAGGTGGAAGAGCAGTAAGGGTAGGCAATGGGGGGGGGTCAAGTGACTTGCCCAGGGTCACACAGCTGGGAAGTGTCTGAGGCCAGATTTGAACCTAGGACCTCCCATTTCTAGGCCTGGCTCTCAATCCACTGAGCTACCCAGCTGCCCTGTCCTTAATTCTTTTAATGTTACAGCTGCAAAGTCTTGTGTTATTCTGGATGTAGTTCCATTATTTAATTTTTTTCTTGTTGCTTACAGTAGTTTTCTTCTTGGAATTACAGAACTTAAAAATTATATTCCTTATCACTGATCTTTGGGTCTCTTTGAGTTGGCATCAGTAGATAATTTTAATGTCTATTTTAACCTTACTTCTGGAATTTCTGAACAATTTTCTTTAATGGTTTCTAGGAGGATGATTTCTAAAGTATTTGATTATAACTTTCCAGGAGTCAATTTTCTTTTTCATATTGTCACTCCTTGATTTATTTTCCAAGACCATGGTTTTAAGGATGTTTCATATTCTCTTCTAGAATTTCTTTCTTTTAATTTTGCTTTATTATTTCTTTTTTCTTAGGAAATCATTAGCTTCCCCTCATCCAATTCCAGTTGTTAATCTATTATTTTCTTTTGTGAGTTTCTGGATATCTTTTTTTTCATTTTGGGTAATTTTTTTTCATAATTTTCTTGATTTTTCTTACATTGTTATTTTTTTCTAGTTTTTCCTCATCCACTCTCATTTGTTTCTGAAGTTCTTTTTGTTGCCCTTGTATAAGTACTTTTTGAGTTTCTTGTAATTTATTGTATGTCTTTCCTTTTCTTGAAGTAGTTCTTTTTACTTCATTGTCCTCTCATTTTGAGCTGAGTTATTCTCTGTCCCCATAGTAGCTATCAATAATTGGATTCTTTCTCCTTTGGTTGTTTGACGTGGCCTGCCCAATGGCCTCAATTTCTGGATTTTTGCTGGACTCCCAGGATTCCTGCCATATAGGGGTATATTACCTCAGGTAGCAGATTTTTTTGTTTTGTTTTTTTTCTTGGCCATATTTAGTTATTTCAATTTTTATAGTCCAGGGACTGATGTAATCCCAGATGCTCCACTCAAGCCCCAGTCGTTGATTTATCTCAGGTTTGTCTTTTTATGATTCTCTTGTGTCTTTTATTTGAGAGTAAATTTTTCCATTCAGCTCTGGTCTTTTCATCAAGAATGTTTAAAAGTCCTCAATTTCTTTGAACATCCATTTTTTTCACTGAAGGATGCTCAGTTTTCATCTTTAAGTGATATTTGGTTGAAGTCCTAGTTCTTTTAGACTCTGTAATACTACATTCCACATACTTTTTTTTTTATAAACCCTTAATTTCGGTGTATTGTCTCATAGGTGGAAGAGTGGTAAGGGTGGGCAATGGGGGTCAAGTGATTTCCCCAGGGTCACAGAGCTGGGAAGTGGCTGAGGCCGGGTTTGAACCTAGGACCTCCTGTCTCTAGGCCTGACTCTCACTCCACTGAGCTACCCAGCTGCCCCCTCATTCCACATACTTTTGATCCTTTAATGTAGAACTTGTGAGAGCCACGTTTTTGAATTGTTTCTTTTTCGTTGCTTGCAAAATTTTCTCCTTGACCTGGGAGTTTTAAAATTTGACTATAATATTCCTTGTAGTTATCCTTTTGGGATCTCTTCCAGAAGGTGACTGGTAGATTCTTCGATTTCTGTTTTGTCATCTGGTTTTAGAATATCAGGGTAGTTTATCTTGATGATGTCTTGCAAGATGCTATCTAAATTCTTTTGTGATCATGGCTTTCAAATAGTTTAATAATTCTTAAGTTATCTATTCTGGATATATTTTCAGGCTGGTTATTTTTCCAGAGAGTTTTCATATTTTCTTCTATTTTTTTTCATTAAATTTTTTTTCTTTTTAACCAAGACTCTTTTTATGCAACTTTTAACAATCTGGTTGATAGTAGAGAGGCAGAATTTAACCAGAGAAACAGCAGCAGAAAAGCATGGGACACAAGACTTTTTTTAAACAAAAATAATTTGTCCCTTACAAAACACACACAAAAGAAGTTTAAAAAATTCCAAAGGTATCAATCACTATTTTCTTCTACATAAAAAAACCTCATAACCAATGTTCTTTTATTGTCCATTAAAAAATCAAACAAATATTAGGCTAAAGCAATATTTACTTTTGGCTATTTGTGAATAAGCCAAGTTTAACACATAATCTTTTCCTTCTTCACTGAGTGATATGTATTGGATGTTTCATTCTTTATACTTCAGGCAATTTTTTTGATGAAGTGCTTATTTTCTTTCCTTCCCCCCCCTTTCTTTAAACGAACAAACAAAACAAAACAAAAAACAAAACATTGCTCCTTAAGGCTTATGCCAGAGTCAGTCTGGGAGAAGGGCCAGGATTTTCCATTTTAGGAAGATGGTTGAGTCACAAAGCTTTCTGGGTTGGTGGACCTTTACATACTTCCAAGGGGTTATGATATTGCCTTGGCCCTGATGAACAGCTGAAAGTGTCATCAGAGGATCATAGACCACTCCCAACACTTTCTCTTCTTCCCCACGCTTCATGACTTTGGGGTTCAGATTGTGCTCCCACACTTGCTGTTCCAGGTTCAAAATAACCAACATGACCTGGTGGGGAATTAGAAGTTTGGTCTGCCGTTTTTTACTGTTAAGATGGAATTGATGCAGGTGACCAAGCTCTTTAAAGACCTTGTTGATGTCACAGACATGGAAGTGCTCAACATTACTGGCCACCTGTGTCTCCTTCTCTTTCTCCATTTTCCTCTCTCAGGGGAGTTCATCCTCCTCATCCTCATCTTGACTACTTCTATCTGAGAGGGCTTCATTTCCTCCTTCTCCTCTAAGTTGTCCCCCACCAATGAGTTTTCCACATTTTTCTTCTCTTCTCTCTTGATCTCACTGGTTCCAAAAGAAGCACTGGCTTTCCCCAGCCCTGACCTCAAGCCACTGTACTCATCCTCCTGTGCCAAGCAAGGTTGGGGAGCTTGCAAGCCAGGCTGGGAAGACATTGATATATAGTTGTGAAGGAGGTTGGAGTTGGTGGGGAGGCCATCCTCAGTGTGGCTGCCCCCTACCAAGCTCTGGTGTTGCCCCACCAGGGGCATGATGGAAGTGGAGAAGGCTTGGCTAAGGGCACTCACTGATCCACTGTGCCCCAGCTTAACCTCAAGGATTCCATGCATGTATCCCATTTGCCCCACGGCATTACTCCTCATCACATGGATGACTTCATCTAAGTGATCTTCCATCTTCTTTTGTAAATTGTGAAGAGGTCCTTGTAGCTGGGAGATAAGGTACTGGGTGCTCCTCTTCCAAGTCAATGGGATATGCCTGCAAGTCTCTGAAGGGAACCCACCAGGGTTGAGGGATTAAAAGGAAAGTTACTGTTTCAGTGGTTTAGGGAATAGATCTAAGCTAATACCTTCCCAGGAGCATCTCCTGAGCTAACAACTGTAGTCCCTCTGTTAACCCATGTTGCTCTCTGTCCTGCTGATTGGTGGTGTATGGCTAGAGAGGCCTTAAGGGGTAGTGGCAGAGGAGAATCCAGACACAAGTGGGATCCCACCACTGACTTCCCCTGAACACATCTGGCAGTTCATTCTTTCATGCTGGTGTAAATTATTGAAGCTACCACTCTGAGGGAGAAGGGAAGAGGAGCTGTCCAGCACGGAGGAGCCTCAGTTAAATTGGTTCATGGTGCATGATGGGTTTCATAAGTCCACTGGGTTGTGTAGTCCATCTGGCATGTAGTGGGCTGCAGGGTACACAGTACTGGCAGATTTAGAGGAAGACCCAGCCATAGTCATCACCTGAGTTTGAGGGGTACACTGAGGAGGGGAGTTCTGGAGGCACCTTTTGGACCTTCTTAGTCTGCCCATCAAGGTTGCTGTCAGTCACCCTCCATCACGAGTTGTTGGAATATGAGAGATACTGCGAGCTTCCCTTGACCCCCATGGGGGACAGAGTGCTCAGGCTGTTGATTCCCAGCTCTTCAGGCAGGAAGTTAGACTGAATCCAGACATTCCAGGGTCTCTCCCAAAGGTTGAATAAGAGGCTCTCTCGTTGTTCTTCCCTACAAGACCAGATCCCAGGAATGAGGTTGAAGATATGCTATTGTGAGAGGCCAAGTCTAGAGGCTCTGTGTAGTGAGAACTTTCACTGTAAGCCCTTCCTTGGTTGAATGGGGAATTGATTTGATCTCCTGCTGTCCTCCATGACCCAGAGCATGTTCTCTCCTCCAAACCTGAACCTCCAAACTGAGTGCTGGTCATTGTGATAGACCTTGATTTTCCATTTGACACAGGCAGTGGGAACATCATGCTGAAGTCTAGCAAGTCACTGAGTTCTTTGTCCTGAATGCAGTCATTCTCTGCTACTGATTCATACTCCCACTGAGTCAACAGTGGCAGCAGATCCTGAAGACCTGGAGACACTTCTTGGTAAGAAATCGCATCTGCAGGTGGGAAGCTATGAGCCATGGTCATGAGGGTCTGGGGCATGAAACAGTAGCAGAGACAGCAATGGTATCAGGGTCCCCCCAACTCACCTGCCCACTAGGTCTGTGCACCAGCTTGGCTCCTTTGGCCTGTGGGAAGCGTGGGCAAAAGCAGCAGGGTCGAGTGGTGAGGCATCTTCTCTGAGTGGCCACACAGGCTGCTGGTTCTCCATGGCTCACACGTGGGCCCCTCATCCCTTTCTTTGTCTCCCTTCCTCGCTCCTCCCCCCCCCAGCCCCTCGGCCACCCCCTTGCTCCCTGGCTCGGGGAGCCACTACAATGTATTCTCCCTGGCCACTTCTACCACTCATCACACCCGCCACTGGCATGTTCTCACATCCCAGCCCTCTGGAACCCCAGGTCCTATTTGTTTCTTGATGTCTCATGAAGTCATTAGCTTCCACTTGCCCAATTCTAATTTTTATCACATTATTTTCTTGATTGAGCTTTTGTACCTCCTTTTCCATTCATTTGTCCAATTCTACTTTGTAAAGAGCTTTTTTTTTTTCTCTCAGGAAATTTTTGTACCACATTTTCCAAAGGGTCAATTATGTCTTTCAAAAAGTTTTTTTTTTTCTCTTCAGTGCATTTTTGAATATCTTTTTACATTTGAATAATTCTGCTTTTTACAGAGTTGTCTGCCTTAGATTTTTGTACCTCTTTTCTAATTGTTATATTCTTGTTTTTTAAGCTATTAATTTCTTTAGTATTTTTGTTTGTCCTCTAACTGACGCACCATAATAGACAGCCCCAAGAACAGGGGCCCACCATGCTGTTTAAGGAAGAGTAAAATAGAACAGATCAAAGAAACAGAAACAAAACAGGTCAAAGATTCCATGTTGATCCACAATGGAATTGGGCCTATGAAGGGCTCCTGCACTTCCATTTGAATGAGATGAGGAGACTTTCAAAAATGAAAAAAAAATATTTTAAGAAGTGTGTATATAATTAACAAGTAAATTAACAAAAAGATAAATAATCAAATGGATAATTTGAGTGATGTGATTTTTTTGATTAATAAGACCCTAAATTAATAATCACCTGGAAAGTGTCACATTTGGACCCCAGGGCAATCAGAAGTAATATAATCATATTGGACATGTAGGTCTGGGCAGGGAGGAAGTAGGAAGAAAAAGAGAACAAAAAATGGAAAAATAATAAATCATGCTAAAGACAAACTTCACCTGCTTCACAATTTTGCTAAAGACTGGCTCAGTGAGAACTCTGAAGTTAAAATGTATGAGAAAGATGGATTTTTCATTTAGACAACCAATCATTATGGACAATGTAGTTGCCTCCTAACATTTAAACTCGGTCAATTTCCCCCTTCTTTAGCATCCCAGTATCATTTCCCTGAGGAGTGTGGCAATAATGCGATTAGAGGCATCCATGCATTCAGAGTGGTAAAGTTAATTTCTGTATCTTTCACTTCTTTATTACCAAGGAATCTTCAATCATTTGGTAATGATTAAATATAATATGTCTCCTCCTATTTTGGAAAAATGACTCTGTAATGAATTGAGCTTCCCTCATTGAGCACCCAACCCCCTCCACTTGGCTGAAGCTGATCTAATGCAGACTCTCCATCACCAAATGTCAAATGCTCAGTGGTGATTTCTTAAGATTCATGAATTATCAAGAAACAGGACTGAAAATGAAAATATTCCAAGAAAAATCTTTTCTTCAGCCTGTTCCAAGAGACCTGCTCATCGACTCACACTGAAACCTATATCATATGTGGACTTTACATCTTAATTAGTTTTTTTCTTTTAATGAGGATTTGGCATCCTCTCATCCCTTGCTGTTTGATATTCCCAGCTCATTTTTCTTACCACTCTTAACATTCAGTTCTGCAAATACAGCCAGTTTTCTTAAGTAATTAGGTGGTCTATTTTGGGTAAATATGCTGCACTGTGAGAATACGTAAAATTGTGTATGTGGCTTGACATAAATTGTGTTAATTAAACACACAATTGTTTAGAGGCAATATTTTCAAGAAACAACTGCCAGGGAATTGGATTTCTAAGCAGTAAGCACATTCTGGTGCAATATTCCCAATACTCAGTAGCTCACAACCTAGGGAATTCTAGAAACTGCTATGAATGGAGAAATCATGGACTCTCTGAATTTCCTGAGTATCTTGAGTATTACCTGGTGGTAATAGGCCAAGCTAAGCTTGGGGCAATAATAAAGGGAGATATTAATTACTAGGTCATCATCTAGGAAAGGAATAAGAATAATTAATCTATCCATGTCAAAGCAACAGAGATATTAGAATGGAAAGATATGAGAGAGAGAGAGAGAGAGAGAGAGAGAGAGAGAGAGAGAGAGAGAGAGAGAGAATGAGTTAAAGAGATACAGGGAGAGAGAGATAGACAGAGAGAGAGGAGACAAAGAAAGACGACAGAGGGGGGAGAGAGAGAGAGAGAGAGAGAGAGAGAGAGAGAGAGAGAGAGAGAGAGAGA
>NC_058132.1:304453367-304469758 GCF_016433145.1 Gracilinanus agilis
GAGAGAGAGAGAGAGAGAGAGAGAGAGAGAGAGAGAGAGAGAGAGAGAGAGAATAGGCACACAGGCACTGATTAGGTCTTATTCCAATCTATCAACACTCACAGCACCTTCCCCCAAGCCCTAAGAAATCACACTAGTAGTTAAATGGAAATGACAGTGACAGCAAATCTGTCCACATTGTAATTTACAAAGTCATACTAGGAAAATGCCATAAATTGAGTGTAGCTCCAATGGTTGGTAAAGTACTACTAGACCAGAGGCTGTACCTTCAATAAAGATAAAATACACTTCCCTTTTTCATTATTTTCTAATTTCCTTCATGTATTATTAGCACAATGGTCTTAAATCTTTTTTCAAAAATTTGAGGTTAATTTTTGGAACACAACTATAGAACTTTACCCTTATCCTTAATAAATTTCAGCTTACTAGATTCAAGCTATTGTCCTACACATTTATGACAACTCATTGAGCCCATTCTTTTAACCATTTCCAAATTCATTGAACTGTACTATCACCTCATCCATACCTCTCAGTGTTGTCCATAGGACAGTTTCTGAGACTTTGTGAAATGAAGATTCTTTCAAGAGTATCCTTTATGATCTACTTCTTTCTATTCTTTACCGGCCTAATAATCCCTAAATTAATCTTCCAAAATCAAAACTCCAGTAATATCATCTACTTAAAAGTATTTCATTGTTTTCCATTAACTGTTACACTTTCCGAACTTTTTCATCTTTATTATATTTTCACAATATCATATATTAATCCTTCCATACCATGTACTTAGGTTTTGGAGTCTGTGTAAAAATAAAAAGAGACAAAATGAAAGATCATTTATGTGAGACTGGGATAGATTTAATCAAATAATCTCCATTAAGAAGAAATTATGTAGATCAAGGTAGAAGAAGAGTGGTGATATTCATAATTTCGTCTTAAGCTTCCAGAATGCTTATTTCAGAGATAAAGATGAAAGGAAGCTCTTTGTTATTTGGAATATATCTTTAAGAGAAATTGTCAGGAAGGAGTAGCCAGGGATGCACTGTTGGTAATAATGGACAAATTCTAAGATATTCTATAGATTCTTTTATATTGATGGAGGAACACATTGCAGAGCTTCATAAAGGCTCCTTCCTTAACTCTATAGAGATAATTTCCTGCCCCAAAGACTTAATCCATGTTTTACCATAAAATTCTAGCCTTAAAAATAATATTTGAAACACCAGCCCCCTAGACTTTGAAACCATATTGTGTATGGTCAGTGGAGTGAAATGGGGGTATGTTTTAAATAAGCTCATGCTGCTAGAAGAATCTAGGCCTAGGAAAGCATGTTCATGATACTCTGGAAGGTGATGGGCACTATTTATAGTTCAAACTACCACTTGTCACTTGTACTGCTAGTTTCACTTCCTAAAAAAGAGGATTGAATTCCAACTCCAATCCCAATCCTGCTATCTTTCTCCCACCTAAGCAAATGTGCATCACCTTAAACAAAGGTTATATCCAATTTCATTAAGCATCAATCCCTCTTTGTTTGGCTCAAAAGATCCAAAAGAAGCAGGTGAATGTTTTTTCCTGTTTAAAAACAGGATCTCTGAAAATATACTTTTAAGTTTAATCTGCAGTATTAAGATTTTTTCTCATCATTTTCTTATTTTTTTCATCTTTTGTAATTTATTTAGAATAATTTTCCATGGTTACATGATTCATGATTTTTGCCATACATCTTCCTCCCCCTCTCCTGGAGCTGACAAGCAATTCCACTGGGTTTTACATGTATCATTGTGCAAAACCTATTTCTATGCTGTTCATATTTGCAGTAGAGATCTTTTAATGTCAAAACCCTAATCATATCCATATCAAACTATGTGACTGATCATATATTTTTCTTCTTTATTTCTGCTATCACAGTTCTTTCTCAGGTTGTAGAAAACCTTCTTTCTTATAAGTTCCCCTTGATTGTCCAGGATCATTGCATTGCTGCTAGTAGAGAAGTCCATTATATCTGATTGTGCCACAGTATATCAGTCTCTGTGTACAACATTCTCCTGGTTCTGCACATTTCGCCCTCCATCAATTCTTGGAGGTCTTTCCAGTTCACATAGAAATCCTCTAGTTCACTATTCCTTTGAGCACAATAGTATTCCATCACCATCAAATACCACAATTTGTTCAGCCCTTCCCCGATTGATGGACACACCCTCATTTTCCAGTTTTTTTTTTGCCACCACAAAGATATAAATATTTTTGTATGTCTTTTCCCTTATTATCTCTTTGGAAAACAAACTCAGCAGTGGTATGGATAGTCAAAGGGCAGGTAATCTTTTAAAGCCCTTTAGACATAATTCCAAATTGCCCTCCAGAATGGTTGGATTAGTTCACAACTACACCAGCAGTGTATTAGTGTCTCAATTTTGCCACATCCCCTCCAAAATTTATCATTCTCCTTTGCTGCCATATTGGCCAGTCTGCTAGGTATAAGGTGGTTCCTCAGTTGCTTTAATTTGCATTTTTCAGATCAGGAGGAATTTAAAATATTATTTCATGGAATTATTGATAGTTTTGATTTCATCATCTGAGAACTAACTATTCATATCCCTTGATCCTTTGTCAATTGGGGAATAGCTTGATTTTTTTTTAAATTTGACTTAGTTCCTTATATATTTGGGAAATTAAACCTTTATCAGAGTTTTGTTATAAAGATTTTCCCCAGTCTTTTGCTTTCCTTCTAATTTTGGTTACATTGGCTTTGTTTGTACAAAAATCTTTTATTTTGATGTAATCAAGATCATTCATTTTACATTTTGTAATATTCTCTCTCTTGCTTGGTTTTAAATTCCTTCCTTTCCCACAGATCTGAAAGGTTTACTATTCTATGTTCACCTAATTTATTCATGATTTCATTCCCTATATTTAAGTCATTTACCCATTTTGAATTTATTTTGATATAAGATGTGAGATGTTGATCTAGACCTGGTTTTTCCCATACTGTTTTCCAATTTTCCCAGCAGTTTTTGTCAAATAATAAGAACTTGTCCCAAAAGCTGGGATCTTTGGGTTTATCAAACACTAGCTTGCTGAGGTTATTTGCCCCTAGTTTATTCTATTGATGCACCCTTCTGTCTTTTAACCAGTACCATATTGTTTTGATAACCACTACTTTAGAGTACAATTTAAGATCTGGTACTGCATTTTCTTAATTCATAACATTCATCAAAACAACAAATCAAGACTTAATTTTTTAGCATTTGCCAATTTCTGAGGTCTAAATTCTCACGCTAAATACTTCACAATAGGGTCTTGTAAACTGATAACAATTAGTTCCAGGTCATCTTTAATTAATGGGCATTTTTAATCAAGGAAACAAAAGGTAAAGTTCAATGTAAAGAGCATTGGCTCTGGAGTTAGAGGATGTAATTAAATTACAGATAAAGTTACTTAGATTCTCTGGGTCTCGATTTCGTCACCTATAAAATCAGGGGATAGGACTAGAGAAAAGTCTCCTATGTTTTTAATCTATGATCCTTGATTTTGATTGCCTTTGGATCCAGTAATTTTAATACAGGTTGATCCTATTGATTTTTTTTCCTTTTGTGAATATAACTACTGGATATGTTAGAATAACTACTAGAGTCACAACCTGGTAAGTGAAAACAGTCAGATGAACTCTGACAAATGCTGAACCTCAAAAACTCCAGGGTGTCTGGTTACGAGAGGAGTATTTTTACCAAACTGGAATTTAGCAAGGGCAATAAATAGATGTCATGATTTTAGATTGATCTTGAGATGAAGGTCTTTGATTCCCTTGTGCTAATGATATCAGTTATGCCTTGGTAGTAAGAGGAAATTACAAATTGACCGCCATTTTTAGACAGATGATTTATAAATGTTGCCAGAGCCAAGATGATACCTTGGCAATTGCCAGTGATGCTCTTTCATGGAAACTCCAATATGTTGCTGTGAGTACTTTCTTTTTTTGTTGTTGTAAATGCTTAATCTTTTCTTTCTTCCCTTTTCATTTTTCCTACATTATAACCATGTTATTTACTTTGTTGTAAAAATAATATTTGTAATAAATATTTCTATGTTAAAAAATTATCATTTGGGGAGTCAACATGGCATTATGGATAGAATAATAGACATAGTAGACAATAATAGACATGGGCTTGAATATTTGTTCTGACTGTAGCTACATGATCTTAGGCAAGTCATATGATCCCTCTAACTCTTCATTTTTAATATTGAAATAAAACTTGCAGTATCTAGTTCACAGAATTGTTATGAAGCTCAAATGAGATAATGCATGTAAAGCACTGTCCAAAACATAAAGCATGAAAGAAATACCAGTTATCAATTCTATATAAAATATCAGGGGTTAAGGGTGATTCATCAATGTCCTTATATATGTATGTCAGATAATATAGGTGCCCTTACATTAAACACTGTAAGGAAGAGGCAGAAATTGGATGTTAAGAATAAAGGTTTGGCAGAAGTATTTACTTATATTGCTAATGATTCAGTATTAAAGAATTAACTGATAGGAATAAAGTAGCTGTCCTTAAACAATAAAATTTACTGGGGTTTTTTTCTTTGCAATGTTTTTTAAATGTTTTTTTAAATTTTAATTTAATTTTTTAAAGTTAGAATATGTTTCTTTTTTCCCCTATTTTGTATTTAGAATATTTTTCCATGGTTGCATGATTCATGACCCATCTCTGCCACACACACTCTTTCCTCCCCTCTTCTAGAGCTGACAAGAAATTCCATCGGGTTATACATAGATTATTGTTCAAAACCTATTTCCATGATATTCATATCTGCAGTGTCATATCTGTAGTAGAGAGATCTTTTAATATCAAAACCCTAATCATATCCATATCAAACTATGTGATTGTTCATGTGTTTTTCTTTTGCGTTTCTGCTCCCACAGTTCTTTCTCTGGATGTGGATAATGTTCTTTCTCACAAATTCCTCTAGTTTGTCCTGAGTCACTGCATTGCTGCTCTTAGAAAAGTCTATTACATTAGATTGTGCCACAGTGTATTAGTCTCTGTGTACAATATGCTCCCGGTTCTGCTTCTTTCACTCTGCATCAATTCTTGGAGGTCTTTCTAGTTCACATAGATTTCCTCCAGTTCATTATTTCTTTCAGCACAATAATATTACATCACCAACATATCCCACAATTTATTCAGCTGTTCCCCAGTTAATGGACACCCCCCATTTCCTAATTTTTGCCACCACAAAGAATGCTGCTATAAATATTTTCATACGAGTATTTTTTCCTTATTATTTCTTGAGGTACAAACCCAACAGTGGTATGGCTGGATTAAAGGACAGGCAGTCTTTTAAAGCCCTTTGAGCATAGTTCCAAATTGCCCTCTAAAATGGTTAGACCAGTTCACAACTCTATCAGCAGCATATTAGAGTGGAATATTTTTCCATGGTTACATGATTGATATTCTCTCCCTCCCCTCTTCCTTTCCCCCTCCTGGAATGGACAAGCAATCCTACTGCTGTGGAAGGCTATTGAGAGAGGTTGGGCTTTTTATCTCAGATACCCTATTCAGGTCAAGTGATGGATGGGATATCTGAGATAAAAAGCCCCATTATACACCCTGTTTATCTCAAAGGCCTTTCACACACTGGTTTATATATGTCTTGCTACTCAAAAGCTATTTCTATAATATTCCTTAATCTACTGTTAAATCAGATATCTTTTACATTATGCTATTCTTTCATTGACCCAGTTTGATATCAAAGTACATGATGTTTCTTTCTTCTCTAATAGTTCAAAAAGGTCATAATTAGAATGAGGCATAACTAAAGAAAATTCAAATCAGTAAGAATAAATGAGTATCAATACAGGCCATGCCATTCAGTAGGCATGAAGAAGAATTGAGTGCAGTAGTTCCATCGAGGGCTCCCTCCATAAAGAAATTTCACATTTTCTTCTTCCTACAAAGGAAGAAATGAAAGTCTCAGTATGTGCTTCATCTTTTCTAGCAATGGTCTAGCTGCCAGTAGAAAAGACACAGATATTCCTCTGATTTCCGTCCCTATAAAATGGGATTAGATTTGGCCTGGGCCATACATAGTCATATAGACTGAAGGATATCAAATTCTGGGATCTTTTCCTTTTGAGGCTTTATAGGATTCTGGTCACTCAAGCATAGATGGAACTGTTTTTTAATTGGAAGTCTCTGATAAATGAGTCTGAGAAAGTCCAAGTTAACATCAACTTAACTAGTTTAACTTAAGTCACGTCAGAAAGCTCCTTCCTGGTTCAGAAATTATAGTCAATTTCCTAAAGTTTCATTTTATTTCTAGCTCTAAGATTGGAAAAGTACTTAAATTCATTCACCAATTAGCCATTTTCTGGGACAGAGCAGACAAATATATTAGATATGGTTTCAGATTACTGACAACTTAAAATGGCTGCTAACATTGAGTCATGAACCCTCCCTTATCCTCTAGGAAAGAGTTGTCTACTATAGGCTTGCAATAGATTTTAAATTCCTTCTTTAATTAATTGTTCTTTGGAGATAAAGTAGCTACTTCTCTAGGAATCAATTTAATTTATTTCTACAAGAGTATATTAAGTTTCTGCTGTGTATAAAACGCTGAATTAGAAGCTGTGGAAATCAAGACAAATACATTAAACAATCTCTTACTTGCTCAATGTGTTGGCATTCAACAATGGATAATGGTTGGATAAGGATGAGGGGTGGATATAGCAGATAGAATAAGCACATAGGTATACCAATGAAAGATAAATTAGGAATTGAGAGAATTATAGTAGCCATGGCTAAGATAGGTTCCATGGAGGAGTAAGCAATTAACATATTGAATAAAGATAAAAATTCCAAAAGTCAGGTGAGAAGGAAGACTATTATATGCATGAAAAAGAAAGCACAAAAGAGAATGGTGAGATGCACCTTTCAGGAAAACATAGTGATCCAATTCCCAGAGTACATGTATTATAAAATAGTGTGGAAAATGTAACAAAAAGTTCAATTGTGGAGGATTTTTAAAATTAGACTGAATGGTTTATATTTAATCCTAGTGGCAATAGAAAGACGTTGAAGACTTTCAGAAGAGTAAAGATGCAATCAAAACTATTTAGGAATAATAATTTGGTAGCTTGAGGAAGATGAATTATAGAAGAAAGATGCTAGAAGCAGGGAGAGAAATTAAGAGTTCTAATTTCATAGAATAGGAAAGTGATTATGAAGGCTTTTAGTAGATATTGGCTTCATGACTAAAGAAAAACCTAGTATGAGAGATGTTGATAAAAATATAAATCACTCTTTTTGAAGATTTTTACTGTCAATGTCCTAAGAGCCCTCACTATAGCAAACAAAAACAAAAACAAAAGACTTTCCTAACTAAGGTAATTAAGGGAAATTTGATGAATTTTCTTTTTAAATTATGAGTTTCTTATCACTGGGGATGCTTAAGTTGAGAATGAATGAACACTTGTTTAGAGTTATTATAAGGTTGGTTTCTAAATTATAAGGATGATATTAGAAATTAGGTATTGTTATATTAGTTTAGAGATAAGAAGTAGAGAAGCTGGCTTGAGAAAGAATTGGAGTTTGAAGCAGAGCTAAAATAGTGTCATTTTCAAGTCTAATGGTTTTTGTTTCTGACAGTTAGAATCTGAGTGTGGTATTTCGCAGTTGGCAGAGTCACACACAGGGAATATCTCAGGGCTGGAGGAAGTAACATGTTTGCCTCTTTTTCTCTGTCTGAGGGAAAGACCTGAAGGAGCTTAGTGTTTTCTTTTCCAACTTGGGAAACACTAGTGACTATCTATTGCAATTTTTATAGATTGACTTAACTCTGAGAAGACCAAAGATAAACCTTTGGTCTTTGGTTTGGACTCTGAGTCTGTTAAGGCTCAGAGTCCTAACTTGATTCTTGTGGAGACTCAACCAGCTAGTCTTGGTTATCTTTATAACTTAGAGATGCAGTTAAGAATTATAAGGATAATAGTGGTAGTTTTATTTAGAATATTATAAATTTGAGGGGCAGCTGGGTAGCTCAGTGGATTGAGAGCCAGGCCTAGAGACTGGAGGTCCTAGGTTCAAATCCGGCCTCAGACACTTCCCAGCTGTGTGACCCTGGGCAAGTCACTTGACCCCCATTGCCTACCCTTACCACTCTTCTACCTATAAGTCAATACACAGAAGTTAAGGGTTTAAAATTTTAAAAAAGAATATTATAAATTTGGGTTAGTCAGATCAGAAAGGATTAGTGTAGCCTGTGAAATATGGGAGAAGCATAACCAGGG
This sequence comes from Gracilinanus agilis, assembly GCF_016433145.1. Taxonomy (NCBI): domain Eukaryota; kingdom Metazoa; phylum Chordata; class Mammalia; order Didelphimorphia; family Didelphidae; genus Gracilinanus; species Gracilinanus agilis. Next base: position 304,461,661 of record NC_058132.1, read on the forward strand.
AGTTTTATTTGGGTGGAGTTAGAATCCCTTAGAGTTAGAAACTTTTTTTATCCTTAAATATTTCAATAAATATTTTATTTTTTATAACAAGAGTCTCTTTAGCATCCTTGTGCCTGGCCCTGAAAAGAAGTTCATCTATGAGCTTCATTTCACTTTATCAGTGAAGATACTTTTGATATTATCTATCAAAAGAATCTAAACAGTTGTGAACCTGTATTGGCATAGTGTTTATCCTTTATTTTTACAGCTCACATATCATTTTTACAGTTTGGTGAGCTACATAGGACAAAGAACCAGATAATCTGATTTTAAGGGTCCAACTGTCAACTTAGGTAGGTGGAACCATTATCTCAGCAAGGGGTCTGTGGAAGCAGCTAGTTGACAGTTTCACTGTGAGCTGTAGTAACAGTGAGCTGAACTCTAGGTGGCTACACAATCCATCTTCCAGTCAATTTGTTACAAAGAATTTTTGCTCTCAGAAAATCTGGGGAATTAGCTACATAAAATCACTATGAAATTTTTTTCTGTTAAATATGGCTTCTCTCATTTTCACTATTGTACTGGAATATATACGAAATTTCCTTGTCTATGACTTTCTAATGCCATTACTCTCACTGACACTCCTACAACTAATCTCTTATGTCCCTGTACTACTATTGTTTTTCATGTGCTTTTACATGATGACTGAATCTTTGGCAGTCATTTTTAAACATTTAAAAGCAAGCATCAAGCCAGTCAACTAGGTATTCAACACCTGCCATGGACCATGAAACATGTTAATCTCTGGACATACTTTGAAAGAAAAAAAGTCTTTGCTCTTGAAACACTCGCAATTGAATTTGGAAGATAGCATACTAATAACTTCATGCAAATTAAATAAATGTAGGATGGATTTTTCTCATAAAAATGTACTAGTTTTAAGTAGGACTTGGAATAACTTCTTGTTGAGAGTCAGGGATTTGCTAAAACTAGAAGGAAGCCAAGGAATCTAGGAGACAGAGATGAGTAGAGGAAAATTAGAGGAATGGGGGAACACAAGTGAAAATGTTCCAAATAGGGAGATGGAGTGTTGAGGGTATAGCAGGCAGACACTGGTACTAGGTTAAGTACAAGGTGTGGAGTAAGGTATAAAAAGAATAGAAAGGTAAGGAGGGACATGACAGGTTACAAAGGACTTTTTAAAGCTAAAAGAGTACATTATATTTGAGTCCTGGAGATAATAGTGAGCAACTGAAATAAAGAAGTGGCATAGTTAGACCCAGGAGAGTTCTGAATTCTCTCAGAAAAAATGTATGTACATACTTTTAAATGTAATCTACATTATGAATCCCTTCTTAAGTTGAGACAATCAACAGAAATGTGAATCAAGTCCTAGTTTTCAGCCATTTCTGATTTCTAAAGTATAAATGTTCACCCTGAAAATTAATCATTAGTTCTTGCAAGACAGATAAATCTAGCTCCAGAATACTCCTTATCATAGCTGTATTTTAGAAACAGCAATCTAATAGTTTAGTGGTGGCTGGACTGTGTGGGAAGAATGGAAACAGGACCAAGCAGCAGACAACCGCAATTGTCTAGAATAGATATAAGATGACAGCCTACATTAGGGTAATGGTAGTGTCAGGGGAGAAAAGGATAGGAACACTGAAGAAATATTATGAAAGTGGAAGCAATGAGACTTGGAAACCAATTTGATATGGAGAATAAGAGAGTAGGGTATGGAGGATGAAGTCTAGGCTACAAGCCTAGGTGAGTGGGAGGATGGCAGTAACATCACAGAAATACAAGAATTTGGAAGAGGGTTTAGGGGGAAAGAGAGTTCATTGTATGCCGTATTGAATTTAAAATGTCTATAGAACATCCAGTTCAAGATGTATAATTAGCAATTGAGATAAGAGAATGGAAATCATGAGAAAGATTAGGGAAAGATGAAATGTCTTCCAAGAGCTTCCTGATTGTAGTACTATTCTTGCCAGGGAAGATGAAACAGATATGCTATGAATGGGTAGATTGGAGAAAGTTGGGAGAGAGGCTAAAAGGTAGGGTATAATTATCAGGGTCTGAAGAGAGAAGGACCCAGAAAAAGGAAAAGGAACAATGCTAATAACAAAATTTTTCTGCTTTCTGATTTCACTTTGGTCTGAATCATTTAGAAGGATAACAAATAATTAAATTTTACTTTTAGAATAGCACAAATAATGAAAAGATTTAGCTTCCTCTTGCCTGCTATACCCTTCTTTTAAAATTCCCACTTAATTAAAGGACAATAGAAATAATTGAGTTTAAAACATTACTGTATATACTGTACCTCTACTTATATAATATAGAATTCATCCTCAAAGAATGTTTTAAGGATTTACTGATGCCTTTAATTTTTGTATTGTAGATTTGTACCCATATATTCCCTTCTCCTCAAACAAAAGCTTTCCTCATCACAAAGAAAACAGTCAAGCAAAAGCAATTGACACAATGATTCTCTGTTAACATGTTTAAAATATTATCTTTGGATCCCTACCATGCTAACAATAGGAAAGAAGTATGTTTCACTATCTATCTTCTGGAAATAATATTAGTCTTTGTCTTTTATTATCAATTCACTTGCCTTTTTCTGTTGTTTTGATTAACATTACTGTTGTGATATTTATTGTTCTCATTTAATTCCATTTATTTTCATTCATTTATACATATCTTCATGTCCTTCTTAATTCTTAATAGTTCTAATTTTTAAAGTCACAATACCTTTTTTATTACATTTATATACTATAGTATGTTCATTTGTTTTATAATTTATGTACATCAATCTTCTTCCTTTTTTCACTTTAGTAAGGACAGTTTATCCATCTCTCCATCACTCTGTTGATCTATCTGCCTCTATTTCTCAATGTGTCTCTCTATTTACTTTTTTATCTCTATGAATATGGCTTCTTAAAAGGTATTAAAAGTATAGTAACTTCCTTCACACATTCATAAACTGTTTACAGAGTGGGTAGTTCAAATTACTTATCCAGCAATAGTATATCAATGCACTAATCTTTCCACAGAATCTCACAACCATTTGTCTTTTATCATTTTGTCAATTTTCTGTCAGATAAAACCAGAAACATTTTAAGTTGTATTTCCATTATCATTGGTGACATTTTAAAAATCTGGCTGTACTTTTTCTTTTGAAATAAATCATATCCTTTGGCCTCTTATCTTTTTAGCACTTTATATCAGTTATGTAATCATGCTAGGTACTTATTTATTTTTTTGGTTATTTATTAAATTTTAAAATTTTTTCAAATAATGAAAATATTTTTTCTCTCTCTTTCACCCTATACCCATGAATAAAAAGAAAAACCAAACCTTTTTTATAAACAAATATATATATATAGTAAAATAAACAGATTCCTGCTTTAGCCATGTCCAAAAAAAATACCCCTTCTGCATCATGAATCCATCACCTTTCTGTCAGGAGGTGGGGTATGTAGTGTGGTTCATCATTAGTCTTCTAAAATCATAGTGAGTTGTTGGGCTGATTAAAATTTTTATATCTTTCAGAGTTTTTCATTTTTATAAAATTGTTAATATTTTATTAATTTATTCTCCTGTTCAGTTTGTTCTCCATCAGGTCATATAAATCTACCCTGTTTCACCCTCTTTCATCTTTTTTGGCACACATATATCCTAATTTGTTCAACCATTCCCCAAATGATGAGCACCCCTGTAGTTTCTGATTTTTTGTTACTACAAAAAGATATGCTATAAGTATTTTTCTTATATCTTTGATCTCTCCAGTGGATCAGTGATGGTATTGCTAGGTCAACTACAGTTTAATGTCTTCTCGGACATTGCTCCAAATTGCTTTCCAGATTGGCTATACCAGTGATGGGCAAATCACAGCCCATGGGCTAGATGCAGCCCCTTGAAATGTTCTATCCTTTATTCCTAATCTGACGAATACAATGAGCAGGATACAATACAATGAAACCTCGAAAGAGTTGTCTTATAAACAGACTGACAAATGAGCACCTACTCTCCCCTGGCCCCCTCTTCAAAAAGTTTGCCCCTCAATGAGATATACCAATAGTGCATTAATGTACTTCCTATTCTGCAATCTAGCTAACATTTGTCATTTTCCTTTTTTTCCAATTTTGCCAATCTGATGAGTATGAAATGGAACGTCAGAGTTGCTTTAATTGGCATTTCTCTAAATATTAATGATTTTTGCACAAGATTATTGATAGCTTGGATTTTTTTGAAATATTCCTGTTCATATCCCATTATCATTTATCAATTAGGGAATGATTCTTAGTCTTTTAAATTTAAGTTAAGTCATATATATATATATATATATTTTTTTTTATGAGGTTTTTACCAAAGAAACTTGTTATAAACATTTTCCCCCAGTTTGATACTTGATTTTAATTCCCTTGAAATTTTTGGACTTCTATTCTTCTAAATGAAATTTACTATTATTCATCTAGTTGTATGAAGTGACCCATTGGTAATTTAAATGGTCTAGCACTAAAACTACAAATTAACAGGAAATTTTCATAATTTTATTATAATATTATATTCCAGCTATTGGTCATCAATTTCTTCAGTTACTTGTTTTCATTTATTTCTGCAGTTTTTGATCTCACTATGTCTGTCTAAATCTAAAATATCAACTATTTTAATGAATTATATAGTTATTTTAATGGAATCATTATAGAATAACTATGACTAGAACTCCTGAAAAAAGAATGGCCTACCTACAAGAATTCAAATAAAATGATTGAAATGCTTAATTGAAGAACCAAAGCAATAGATAATACAAGTTATACTAGATGACCTATAATAAAAACTGGGAAACAGCAGAGCAGTGGATACCAGAAAAAAAGAAGGGGAGAAATGGTACATAAATATTAAATAAAACAATAAGAAAAAAAGTAGAACATGTAAGATATCTACTATCAAAAAGAACTGATCTGGAAAGCAGGTTTCAGAGAGATAATCTCAAAAGCATTTTAAAAACTCTTAACTGAAATGTAATATGACAGTTTAGTGGGGATCAAGCACTCTTCTCAAGTCATATTACTAGAGGATACTTTGGATAGTTTAAAATTAAAAGTGAATATATAAACAGAAATGTATGTAAATAAAATAAGAAATTTAAATTTGTTGCATTAACCATACTCTCTTGTGAAAAATTAAGTAATATTACAAACCAGGCCCTGAAAATTTTTAATCATTAAATTTTAGTCTGCACGAATTAGCTTGAAAATAGTATATTTCATAAAGTTTATAAAGATTGTGAAGATGGGATTAACTCTTCCCCTGACCATTTTAGATTTAATCACCAAAACATACCTCATTTATCCTCAAGTGGGGAAGGTCTGTGACCCATATCTGCAATAGTGGGTGACAAATCAGAATTTACTGACTGCCCCTGGGCAGTCCTAAGCAAAGCTTTAGATGTAATTGGTACATGTAAAATTGGAGGAAGGCACAGGAAATGACAAAAATAATGTTTTTTTTATAAATTGCAAGAGCTTCCTATTAAGAGGGTCTTTTCCCTTAAATTGGACCCTGGAGGAGCTGGCTGAGGACCTTGGACTGCTTTATATTTCTCCTTAGAACTATCAAGTTGGTGAGTGAGAAAGGGCTGATTCCCTTCCTTGGATTTTTCCTGGAGGAACTAACCTCTGGATGGGCCCCTCATCTGGAGGAGGAATCTTGGCTAAAATCCTTGGTAAATGACTCTTAGGCCCTCTGGCTGGGGCTAATGGAACCCTGCCAGAGTAAGCCAGGGCTTGAATACATAGTCTAGCTCATTAAGATAGATCTCTTACTCCAAAATAATTTGGAATTAATTAATTAATTTTCTGGTGACCACCCTATTAAATATTCAGTCCAAGTCATAATTATACCTTTTTATAAGATCAATAACAATTGAAGCTGAGAAAAAATTCTAGACCAGTGTAATAGAAATGCATGAGTGTCAGAGCGAAAGGAGCAGAGCCAGAAGAACACTGTACACAGAGACTGATATACTGTGGTAAAATAGAATGTAATGGACTTCTGTACCAGCAGCAATGCAATGACCCAGGACAGCTCTGAGGGATTTATGGTAAAGAACGCTACCCACATTCAGAGGAAGGACGGCAGGAGAGGAAACATATAAGAAAAACAATTGCTTGAACTCATGGGTTGGGGTGGACATTATTGGGGATGTGGACTAGAAACAACCACACCAATGCAACTATCAACGATTTGGAAATAGGTCTTGATCAATGACACATGATAAAACCAGTGGAAATGTGCATCGGCATGGGTGGGGGTGTGAAGGGGGGTGAAGGGGAAAGTAGGAGCATGAATCATGTAACCATGTTAAAAACGAATATTAATAAATGTTTAAAAAAACATATTCTAGCTCAGAAAATGAAACATAAATATAAGAAATGGTTTGAAAATAATTTTTAAAGTAATATATCATGGAATGCAAAAAACAAGTCATAGAAATAACTGTCCTTGGAATATGGAATAAGAAGCGATTGGTTTGGAATAGACTGAATAATACAGAAATCGTGAGAAAAGTTAAAAAAAAAAAAAAAAGAAATGCATGAGCGTATGTGTGGCAAATTTCAAGAAGAGATAGATAAACTAAATGCTGTCCCAAAAGAGGAAATACATATATGTATCTGTACCTATTGACCTTTTAAATTAACAGTGTATGCACACACACACACATACACACACACACATACACACACACACACACACACACGGGACATCAGATGTGGAGATAGGAGGTAACGTATAATTTAATGGAGGTCTGCCATGTGGAAGAGGGATTATTCCTTGTGGTCTAGAATACAGAACAGAGAAAAACTTAAGAAGTTATAAAAATTAAAATTTGGAATTCATGTAAGGAAAATATTCCAGTCATATGGGTTTCTGAGCAGGCAAGTAAAGACAGAGCTATCAGTTGTTAGCTTTATTTAGATGAGGATTTTATTAGGGGAAATTTGGATTATATGGCATTTAAGATAATTCTGACATTCAGTAATCCAATGGGGAAAATTAATAAAGTACAACTGAACTGAATGTCAAAAATAAATATCTTTCCTAAAGCAAGTGGCTCAGAACACATGTTGGAGAGGGGAGGAGATGAGGGAGGTTGTGATGTTGAGCTAAACAACAGTTAGAATAATAAAATTAAGGAATTAAGGAAATCACCAAATAGAGAGTACATTGGAGGCCAAAAGAACAAAGCAGAGAAAAATAATCCTCAATTAGCAAGCAAACTTGTCTAAGCCTTTCTCGGGGATCAACTTGAAAGAAAGACTAATGAAGAAATACTTATTAACCTATCCCAGCGGGATATAATCTAAAAAGACAAGCTAAAGTAAATTAATTAAAATATATTATGAAAAATTAAATAACTGTTCTGAGGCAAAAAAAATCAGAATAATGTCTTCTCTAAAATAGGGAGAAAGGAAATATAGAAGGAAGGAGAGAGAGAGAGAATCACATTATTGTTGAAATCCTTAGGCCTATTATTTTTAAGGAAAAGAATTTAATAATACAGTTCAATAAACACTTCAAAAATAGACAAAGATGACGCAATATCTACCCTCAAGGAGCATATATTTTATCAGGTAACATGCTATCTAAATATTATATCTAAACATAGCTAACAACGATTACCTTATCTTTGTTGGCCTTCTCAGTTACCCACTTGACTTCAGAAGTTTCTCTTTACACAAATTCTAAATTAGATTCTCTTTTATTTCTAAGTATTTTTTCTATATGTTGGACTTGGATTATGTAGAGTAGTGATTCCCAAAGTGGATGCTACCACTCCCTGGTGGGTGCTACAGTGATTTAGGGGGGCAGTGATGGCCACAGGTGCATTTATCTTTCCTATTAAAATTTTTAAAAATTAATTTCCAGGGTGCTAAGTAATTTTTTTTTTCTGGAAAGGGGGTAGTAGGCCAAAAAAGTTTGGGAACCACTGATGTAGAGCATAACCTCTTCCATATTGGACGTTTCCATAAATGTTTAGTCATTGATCAGGATTTCTCTTGAAGCCAGGTAAAATAGTCCAGGTTCCTTAATGCATTTTATGAGA
>NC_058132.1:304470001-304501766 GCF_016433145.1 Gracilinanus agilis
AGAGAGAGAAAGAGAGAGAGAGAGAGAGGGAGAGAGAGAGAGAGAGAGAGAGAGAGAGAGAGAGAGAGAGAGAATAAAGCAAATGCAAAATAATTTGGGAAGAAAGAGTAGCAGCTAAGGAAATGGGCTGGGGCAGTATAAAAAAGATTTTCCATAGAATAAATAATTTAGAAAAGAAAATGGTGGAATAAGCCAGAGCAGCTCTGTGCCACCATGAGAATTCTCTCCTACCAAGATTAAAATATCACCACAAAACTAATACAGGAGTAATAGGAGGCAGTGAAACAACTTTCAAGAAAAAAGAAAAACTCTAACAGTAGGCAAAGAACATCTGGGGCACTGGAGTGAGAGGAGAGCAGAGTCAGCAAGAAACTGTAGCAAGGAGGGAAGAATAAGCCAAGAATAAGTCATACCTCTATACCCCACATCTGCTGGCCAAGGTTCAGAAACCTATACTAAAGACAACATCCAGACCCTGAGATCTTGCCTGGGAAAAGAGTGGTACAAGCCAACTCATACCCCTTGGAATTTTAAACTTGTAGAGATGTCTGGAGCCCCAGCCCAAGGAATTCTTTGGTCTGGGCTTCAGATTAGGACTTAGTTCACACTTTTGGGGTGGCTGATAGTACTAAGTATTAAGTACTAAGTACTAAGTACTGATAATTTTGCCTAAAGTTTAGAGAGAAACTCCAAGATAGGGCAATCAAGGTTGTGCCTAATTAGATCAAGTAAACAGCCCCTGACCTGATAAAGATCAGAGTAAGATAAAAAAAACTTACAACCAAGCCTGAGGCAAATCTTTAAGCTATCAGCATCTCAAAGGTTAATTGAATCAGCAGGGAGAGGGGGCTCTCAGAGCTCTCAGCCCTCAGACCATCACATTATCCCCCAATCCTACCTATAATTAGATAGGAAAGATGTGCAAACAGCAAAAAAAGCACCTAATACTAAATAATTTTTTATGGAGACAAAAAGCAAGGTATAGACACAGAATAGGACCATGAAAGCAGAGGAAACACACCCAAAGTAAAAAAGAAAAATATGGATTGGACAGAGATTCTGGTAGAACTCAAAAAGGACTTCAAAAACCAATTAAGAGAGGCCATGGAAAATTGGGAAAGAGAAATGAAAATGATGCAAGAAGAAATGAGCCAATCGATATAGGAGAACCAAAAACTGACAGAGGAAAATCAGATTTTAAAAATCAGAACTGACCAGCTAGAAAGTAATAATTTCATGAGAAATCAAGAAAAAATAAATCAGAATCAAAAGAATGAACAAAACAGAGGAAAACATGAAATAAATTATTGATAAAACAAATGACCTAGAAAAAAGATCTAGGAGAGACAATTTGACAAATATTCGACTACATAAAAACTATGAACAGGAAAAAAAAAACATTGGACATCATATTACAATAAATTATCAAAGATAAATTCCCAGAGATCCTTGAACAAGAAAATAAATTGAAATTTAAAGAATTCAGATATCACCTCCAGAAAGAAATCTTCAAATGCCAACTTCCAGGAATATAATAGCTAAATTTAAGAGCCTCTAAGCCAAGGAAAAAATATGACATAGCTACAATCAGGATCACATAGGACCTAGTAGCTTTTACATTGAAGGATTGAAAGGCATGGAATATAATATTCAGGAAGGCAAAAAATTTGAGTTTACCACCTAGAGTCACTTATCCAGCAAAACTGTGTATATTCTTTCGATGGAAAAAAATGGACATTCAATAAGGTATAAGATTTTCAAGCATTCCTGAGAAATAAGCTAGACCTAAACAAAAAATCTGAAGTCTGAACACAAGACACAAGAGAAGCCCAAAAAGATAAAGAAGAAAGAGAAAATTTAAGGGACACATTAAAGTCAAAATGTTTATATGTCTACATGGGAAGAGAATTTCTGTAATTCTCAAAAATTATTCTTAGCAGTAAAGAAAACAGAAGGAATTTACTCAGAAATAGTGTGAAGACTTAAGCTAATTATGATGATATGATGTATGTATAAATATGATGATAAGGAATGATATTTATGTATGATATATGTATGCATATGATTGATATGTAAAAAAGTCAAAGGCTAAAAGAGAGGATAACACTGAGAAGAAAGAGAAGGGAGAGATAGAATGGATAAATTATCTAATATAAAGAGCTGTGAAAAATCATTATCAGGAGGGGAGGATAAGGGTGGTAATGGGCAATGCTTAAACTTTACTCTCCTTGTAACTGGCTCAAAGAGGACAAAACAAAAATACTTAGTGGGGTATAGACTTTTATCTTACCCTAATCAGTGGGGTATAGAATTCTATCTTACCCCACAGAGAAGTAGAAGGGGAATAAGATAAGGGAAGAGGGAGACAATTAGAGAGAGAAGGAAGTAAAGGAGGGGTGACAAAAAAGCAAAATATTGGTGAGGAGGAATAGAGAGAAAGAGAAAAGAGCAGGATTTAAAAGGGACAATATGATGAAGGGCAATACACAGTAATTATAACACTAAATGTGAATGGGATGAACTCATCCATAACATGGAAGTGGATAGCAGAGTGGATTAAAAAACAGAATCTTATCATATGTTGTTTACAAGAAACACATTTGAGGCAGGGTGACACACACAGATTCAAGGTAAAAAGCTGGAGCAGAATTTATTATGCATCATCTATAGTAAAAAAAAATCAGGAGAAGCAATCATAATACCAGACAAAGCTAAAGTAGAAATTGATCTGATTAAAAGAGATAAGGAAGGAAATTACATTTTCCCAAAGGGTACTATAAGCAATGAAGTAATATCATTACTAAAAACTTATGTACCAAATGATATAGCATCTAGATTTCTAAAGGAAAAATTAAAGTAGCTCAAGGAGGAAATAGATAGTAAGATCATAGTTGTGGGGTATCACAAACTTCCCCTTTCAGAACTAAATAAATTAAACCAAAAAATAAGAAAGAAGTAAGAGAAGTAAAAGAAATGCTAGAAAAATTAGAATTAATAGATATCTGGAGAAAATTCAACAGGGATAAAAAGGAATATACCTTCCTCTCAGCAGTACATGGTACATATACAAAGATCTACCATATAGTAGGGCATAGAAATATTTCAAACAACTACAGAAAAGCTGAAATAATTAATACAACTTTTTCAGATCATAATGTGATAAAAATTATAACAAGTGTCCATGGGATGGCAAATTAAAATTAATAAGAAACTAATTAATCTAATTCTTTAAAACTGGTTGGTCAAAAAAAAATCATAGAAACAACTGTGGACTTCATTAAAGAGAATGACAATGAGGAAACAACATATCAAAACATATAGGATACAGCCAAAGCAATACTCAGGGGAAAATTTGTATCTCTGGGTGCCTATAACAACAAAATGAAGAGGGAAGAAATCAATGAAATGGGCTTGCAACTTAAAAAGTTGGAAAAAGAACAAATTAAACATCTCCAAATAAAAACTAAATTGGAAAGTTTCCCTCAATTTAAAAATATAAAGCATCCACTCTAGCTCTAAGAATTTGACTTAGAAGTATCTTTATCTGGGAATTTTACAGAATAATGAGGAAATATACCTTTCTTCCATACAAGTTGAAATGGAACCACTCACAGATGTCAGCTAGAGCATATGTACTACTCTAATTCAAGGCTCTAGCAGCTTTTTTATCTTTTGTATCTCTTTACCTTACTATAACTGAGCAAATACTAGTCCTTAAATAGGTAATCCTAGTCTTACTGGCAATCTCATAACTGAGAGTTGGGAATTCCTACCTTTATCCCAAAGAAGATAAAACATGCAAAGATTTTCTACACTGGAGAAGAGGACCAGAAGAAAAATCTAATGTCATGGGATGACTGGCCAGAGTTGATTGGGGTTGACTTAGCCATCTAATGTGGCTATTCCTGTCTTTGTCCATGTGGACCAGCATGGGTAGTGATAACCTGTAGAGACTCTAAGAAATGAATAGTAGAAGTATTAAGACTCCAGAAGAAAAAGTATTCTAAGCCAGTGGAGGGGGGTAATTGGGACAGTATGGACCCCATAAAATGGTTGTTGATATGAGTAAGATGTTTGCGGGTCTATCACAGAACTTTTATGACTATAATTTAAAAATTACAAGGCTTCTGTACATTGATAACTATAGAGTTCTGAGGGTTCATACTTATCATTTCTTTCTACCTAAGTCAAAGGGCTATAGTTCTTTAGAAGGTGCCTTCCTTTTTAGTCATTTAGAAGAGGAAATAAACCTGTCTCTGCCCAATCACATCCTACAAAGGAAGGGGAGCAGTCATTTGGATGATCCCTTGAAAGAGACAAACTTTGGTATCCCCTTGCCCCATTACCAACATAGGGCTGAAGAGAAAGGAGGATAATGACTTTATAGGTAATTTACTACAGATGATCCTGTCTTTTCCCAAATATCATCTGTGGTATGATCAAAGTCAATGACTCTCTCTAAAATGTCATGACCTCATAGACTCTGGCACTGTCCTGAAATATTTTCTTTAAGTTGCTGTTATTATGCTTTTTGTCCTTTTGAATAAATTTCTGTTTTTAATTCTTTCTCACTGCCTATGCTTTTTATTTAATTCCCAAGGCAATGAAACTGCCCTCTCACACATAATCAATCCAGAGAATTAATTATTAAACAAGTGACTTAAAATCATGATTGTCAAAGCATATAAGCTCAGTGAATGAGTCTAATTCTTAGGTTTAATACACCTTGATTATTGGGGACACTATTATGGCAAATATAAATTAAAAGTTGTACCCAAATGGATGAATATTGTTTCTTTCCAGGCTATTTTTCATTAAATTTCCATTTTTTAATAATTTACAAGAGTCTCTTTTAATTCCAATTCTGAGTCTGAACAACTAGATCATTTTGAATCATGCCTGGTCCTGAGTATCAGAGTATAGACCAGTGAGACTATTACCCTATTATTTAAAAAATTACCCTATTATTTAAAAAATGTGTATCTCTCTTTAGATTTAATTTGGATTTAAGGTTGAATTCCTTTTCTTGACTGCTATAAAATACATTGATTTCATTGAACTTCAAAAGAATAGAAACTGAAAGCTATCTAGTCATGCTGCTCATTTTGTACTTGGAAAGTTGTTTTGTTTGTTTGGATGCTCATTTTATTTTCAACTCAAGAGTAAGATTTCAAATCTAAAGAGGGTCATATCTTAGCTCTCACCATCATTTAGAATTGTACTGCATTCAAGACTCAGAATCATCTCCCATCCTTCCATATTTCCCTGCATTTAGTCACATTAAGCCCATTCTTTGCCTTTATATTGCCTTAACTAACAATCCCATGAACCATTCTTTTTCTCTGGTCTCTTTTTCTGACTAACTTCAATTGTTTCTATTCTCAGTCTTAATTTCATGGTCATCTATTTTAATTGTTTTGCCAGCCTCTATTGCCCATGGTCTTCTATCATCCTTGAACCCTCTAATCCTCATTCCAATAACACCAGTGAATTTTCAAATCATATCGGTTCCTTCCAAAGGTAATTTATGGTTTACAAGATCTTCTAAGAGGGCTTTCATTGTCATTTGAGGGAATAGTAAAATGGAGTATACTGAAAATAAAAATAAATTTGCAATTACAGGTCTTGGTTTACTTTTGATTACTTTCAATATGTGTGATTTGGGACAAATCACTTAAATTTAAAGGTCTTCTGTTTCCTCATCTATAAAATAAGGAAAGTTGCTTTAGATCAGGGGTCTGCAACTTTTTGGCTGTGAGAGCCATAAACGCCACATTTTTTAAAATGTAATTTCATGAGAGCCGTACAATATGTTTAACACTGAATACAAGTCAATATTTGCATTTTATGTAAGAACAACACTTTTAAAGTATAATAAATCTCTGAACTATTTTTAATAACATTATTATGTGCTAACCAATGATGAATAAAATACATTAATGTGACTTCTGGTGCTGCATGGTTTTGCTGATTATTAATCAAAATTATTTTGATTATTAATTAAAAAACAAGACTTAATGGGGCACTATAGTACTGATATAACTGCACACATACATATAAAACTCCTTTACACTAAGAAAATTACTGAAATAAAGAGAGAAAAATTCAGGGAAGAATACTTTTTCCTCTCCCTCTCTCAAGTCAGGCAACAGGAGAAGAAAAAGCTGCCGGCCTGCTCGTTAAGCCATTTGGCCACATAAATTAAGTAGGAGATCAGGAGATTACAGAAAATAACATGACTTGTGTGCAGGCATTAGTAAGTAGTGGGAGAGGAGGATACCTTTTCATGGAAAACTGGCCAGGACACATCACACACATTTCCTGGTACAGGTGTTTATCAGTGCTGCCTACTCAGTCATTCAGTATCAAATGAAACAACTACTGGGGAGAAATGCTTCTCACTAATGAAGCCTATGTAAAGATGTAATCTGACTATAGTTCCCCTTTAAGAGCAGGTATAAAAGTTAAAAGCAATAACTATCCAACAAATAGGGAGTGCAGACCTCATGAATGCACTGAGATAAAGCCATGTAAATCAGAGGCAGAGGGGTAGAGAATGTAGACAAAAGTGATCAATCACTATACAGAACCCCAAGATGTCAGTAACAGGTGTGGAAAGAGTAAAAGGAGGGCAGAAGGAGGAACACACAGCACACCTACCAAGCCGAACTAAAGACCAGGATTCGCCTCATGCAGCAATATCAATGAGGGAGCTTCTATCTTAGAAGATAGTCGCGGTACCGAAAGGATCACGTGACATATCACGTGACACACAATGTCATGCGTAAACTGTTAGTTACCTTGCCAGGGTTGACTTCATGGCTCCTGAAGAAAGAGCCATATCTGGCCCTCAAAAGAGCCAGATATGGCTCGAGAGCTATACGTTGCCAACCCCTGGTCTAGATGAATTCTTGAGATCACTTAGCAAATTTAAATCATATGAGAATTTATCCATTCTTATCAATTTATTATGTCATTTTCTACAATGACTATTTCAGAACAGCTATGTGCTTTTCTGCAGCTCCCAATCACACCCCAATATTCTAACAGTTATAGATGACTTAGCCTACCATTTCAGTGAAAAGAATAAGTGTATTTGACATGAATTTGTGCTATCACCTGCCAAGTTTTAGGCTATTCTCAGTTACTCTTGCAATAGACTTAAAGGTCTCGTTTGTATTCTTTACCATCATGCTGGGGTATATGTAAGCAAACCAAGATATGGGGGCTAGAAAGTTCAAAGTGTTTAGGGGAAACAAGGAGGGTAGTCTAATATACATATATACATACTTGTGTACATATATAAATGTGTATTATGGGAAATATTTTGGTATTTAGTAAAGTTGTTTGAACTCTATTTGGCTAGAAAATTATGTAACCCAAACCTTATGGTAGAGAACAAGCTCTGGAGAAGTGGATGACTGTAGAGAATACTAAAATACTATCTCAGTCTGATTTGGGGGTCTGACTCCAAATCCTAGTGTTTCTACTTACTGGAAAATATATATCTTAAACAGTACTTTTCTTATGACAGTATAAAAAATCTTCTTGTATAGACTGACCAATGTAATATTTTCTGTTAAACAAAATGGAGAACAGGATGAGTGACACTCAGCAGTTTACAATTTGTAACCAACCTGAATGCATGTGCCAGCAAGGCAGAAGCAGTTTCTTCCAGGACTATAAAAGCAAAAAGCAATAAACTTGAACAAGAAGCTCTCTCAATCCTGAGAAGGGACTTGGGGAGGTTGGTTGGGATTTGGGTAGACCAAGTAAATTCAACTTAGGTTTCCTGCATCCTGTTCCAATTGCTACCACACCTTCAACTTTTGTGAAAAGCTGTGCTATACATTCAATCAACTGAACTTCAAGGAAGAGATAATATCAATACACAATCAATGTGGTTCAGACCAAAAGGGCCTGGCCTAGCCAGGTGCCCACAGAGAGGACAGACCTCTCCAGCTGCCAGTCTCAAACCTGATTACCATTAAGTGACAACCCTTAATGATCATTAGTTTTAGTTAAGCTTTACTGACACCTCTTTCCTTCAATCCTGTTCCCCTTCCCTAAGTTTGTTATTATTAAATTCTAATCTTACTTAGCTGAATGTCATCATTGCCCTAAGGATCATTGATTATATAGTTGGGTATCTGAGGGAAAGAGATTGCACAAACTAAGTTAAGTCACAGTCAATAGCATTATCTATCAGCTTTGAAGCCAGGATAAGCAATCAAAGAAGCTGTGAGATCCAACCCAGCAGCTTCTTTTTTTTTCCATTTTAAAAGAGATTTATTTTTTATTGTTAACAATGATCTCTTTTTTTTAACATTTATTAGTATTTATATTTTAGAAAAGTTAACATGGTTACATGATTTATGCTCTTACTTTCCCTTCACCCCTTGAACTTCCCCCCTCCCATGGCCAATATGCATTTCTACTGGTTTTAATATGTGTCATTGATAAAGACCTATTTCCAAATAGTTGATAGTTGCATTGGTGTGGTAGTTTCAAGTCTACATCTCCCATCATTGTCTTCATCAACCCATGTTTTCAAGCAGTTGCTTTTCTACTGTGTTTCCACTCCTGCAGTTCTTCCTCTGAATGTGGGTAGTGTTCTTTTCCATAAATCCCTCAGAACTGTCCTGGGTCACTCTGTATCAATTCCTGGAGGTCTTTCCAGTTCACATGGAATTCCTCCAATTTATTATTCCTTTGAGCACAATAGTATTCCATCACCAGCATATACCGCAATTTGTTCAGCCATTCCCCAATTGAAGGACATACACTCATTTTCCAGTTTTTTGCCACTACAAAAAGCCCAGCTATAAATATTTTCATACAAGTCTGCTTATCTATGATCTCTTTGGGGTACAAAGCCAATGATTGTATGGCTGAATCAAAGGGCAGGCATTCCTTTATAGCTCTTTGAGCATAGTTCCAAATTGCCATCCAGAATGGTTGGATCAGTTCACAACTCCACCAGCAATGCATTAATGTCCCAATTTAGCCACATTCCCTCCAATATTAATTATTCTCCCCTTCTATCATTTTAGCCAATCTGCTAGGTGTGAGTTGGTACCTCAGAATTGTTTTCATTTGCATTTCTCTAATTATTAGAGATTTAGAACACTTAATCATGCGCTTACTGATAGCTTTTATTTCTTTATCTGACAATTGCCTATTCATGTCTCTTGCCCATTTATCAATTGGGGAATGGCTTGATTTTTTTATACAATTGGTTTAACTCCTTGTATATTTGAGTAATTAGACCCCTGTCAGAGTTTTTTGTTATAAAGATTTTTCCCCAATCTGTTGTTTCCCTTCTGATCTTGACTACATTGTTTTTGTTTGTACAAAAGCTTTTTAGTTTTATATAATCAAAATAATTTATTTTACATTTTGTAATTTTCTCTAACTCTTGCTTGGTTTTAAAATCTTTCCTTTCCCAGAGATCTGACAAGTATACTATTCTGTGTTCATTTAACTTATTTATAGTTTCCCTCTTTATATTCAAGTCATTCACCCATTCTGAATTTATCTTGGTGTAGGGTGTGAGATGTTGATCTAAACCTAATCTCTCCCATATTGTTTTCCAAATTTCCCAGTTTTGTCAAATAGTGGATTTTTGTCCCAAAAGTTGGTGTCCTTGGGTTTATCATACACTGTCTTGCTGATGTCTGTTACCCCAAGTCTATTCCACTGATCCTCCCTTCTGTCTCTTAGCCAGTACCATAACATTTTGATGACCACCGCTTTATAGTACAGTTTAATATCTGGTACTGCTAGGCACCCTTCCTTCACATTTTTTTTTCATTATTTCCCTTGATATTCTTGATCTTTTGTTATTCCAAATGAAATTTGTTATAGTTTTTCCTAATTCAGTAAAAAAGTTTTTTGGTAGTTTGATAGGTATAGCGCTAAATAGGTGAATTAATTTGGGTAGAATTGTCATTTTTATTATGTTAGCTCATCCTACCCATGAGCAATCATTGTTTTTCCAGTTATTTAGCTCTAGTTTTATTGTTTGGAAAGTGTTTTGTAGTTGTTTTTGTATAATTCCTGTGTTTGTTTTGGTAGATAGATTCCTAAGTATTTTATATAGTCTAGGGTGATTTTAAATGGTGTTTCTCTTTCTAGCTCTTGCTGCTGTGATATCTTGGAAATGTATAGAAATGCTGATGATTGATGTGCATTTATTTTGTATCATACAACTTTGCTAAAGTTGTTGATTATTTCTACAAGCTTCTTAGTTGATTCTCTAGGATTTTTTAAGTAGACCATCCTATCATCTGCAAAGAGTGATAGCTTAGTCTCCTCATTGCCTATTTTGATACCTTCAATTCCTTTTTCTTCTCTAATTGCTACTGCTAGTGTTTCTAGTACAACGTTGAATAATAGAGGTGATAATGGGCATCCTTGTTTCACTCCTGATCTTATTGGAAAGGCTGTTAATTTATCCCCATTGCATATTATGCTTGTTGATGGTTTTAGGTATATACTGTTTATTATTTTTAGGAAAGGTCCTTCTATTCCTATACTTTCCAGGGTTTTCAATAGTAATGAGTGCTGTATTTTGTCATAGGCTTTTTCAGCATCTATTGAGATAATCATGTGATTTTTCTTGTTTAGATTGTTGATATCGTCAATTATGTCGATGGTTTTCCTAATGTTGAACCATCCTTGCATTCCTGGTATAAATCCCACCTGATCATGGTGGATGATCTTCTTAATTACTTGCTGGAGTCTCTTTGCTAGTATTCTGTTTAAGATTTTTGCATCTATTTTCATTAGGGATATTGGTCTATAGTTTTCTTTCTCTGTTTTTGATCTCCCTGGCTTCGGAATCAGTACCATATTTGTGTCATAAAAGGAATTTGGTAGGACTCCTTCTTTGCTTATCATATCAAATAATTTGTATAGTATTGGGATTAGTTGCTCTTTGAATGTCTGATAGAATTCACTTGTGAATCCATCAGGCCCTGATGGCCTCTTAAATTTGGCTATTATAATCCTGGGAGTTGTCTTTTCAGTGTCTAGTGTAGAGGGTGATCTATAGATCCTTTCAATGTCTATATTGCCCTCTTGTTGTAGAACTTCAGGGCAGTTTTGCTGAATAATTTCTTTTATTATGGAGTCCAAATTTCTATTAATTCCTGCTTTTTTCAGGAAGACCAATGATTCTCAAATTGTCTCTTCTAGACTTGTTTTCTTTATCTGTCATTTTCTCATTGAGATATTTCATGTTTCCTTCTATTTTATCTATCTTTTAACTTTGTTTTATTTCTTCTTGCTGTCCTGAGAGATCATTGGCTTCTACGTGCCCAGTTGTTGTGTTTAGAGACTGGTTTTCTGCTATAAGTTTTTAATTTTCCTTTTTGATTTGGCCTGTCCTGTTCCCAGCTGTTTGATTTTGGTCTCCAATTTGCTTATCAATTCTTTTGATTTGGGGGCATCTTTTTCGAATTGCCCAATTCTAGCCTTTAGAGAGTGGTTTTCCGCTATAATCTATTCGTTTTCCTTTTCAATCTGGTCATTTCTGGTCTTTGATTTACTTGCCTAACATTCCAATTATGAAATTTTGCTTTTTAAACTGTTATTTTCTTGCTAGATCTCTTATATCTTTCTCATAATCTCAGATTTGAACTCTTCAAGACCTTGTGACCCATTTTCATTTTGGGGGGAGGTTTGGATATGGTTACTTGTTTGTTCTCCTCTGCTGTTTGCTCTATTGTCTGGATTTTTTTGTGTGTGTAAAAGTTGTCGATTGTTAAAGGTTTCTTCTTGATCTTTCTCTTCTGGGGTTCCTGATTCTGTCTTGCCATTGTTAGCCCTGTGCCCTCTCATGTTTATCCTCACACTCAGGGTCTGTCTGATCTCTTTAGGCTCCGGAGGTCTCAGGTCTAGTTGTTCTCAGGGTCTAGCCTCCTGGTAGTCCCTTTGCTTGTTCTTCTGCCTGAAGCTCCTTTAACAGTCTCAGGGCTCTGCTTCCACAGTCATGCACCCCTCTGTATTGGGTCCCCACTCAAGGTTCACGCCTTCACTCAGGATCTGCACCTGCGTCCTCTCCTGTGCCTACGCCTGAGCTCAAGGTCTGCATTCAAAGTTCCTGTGTTATTTAGTCTCTTGGGGTCTTGAGTCTTGATGCTCTCAGGAACAGGCCCTGGTGAGCTGCCAATGACTTGATGGATGCCCCAAACTTGCTCTAACTCTTTTGAGCTGGCTTTGGCACTATTGGTGGTATGTGGGGGGGGTTGGGGAGGGGTTCCTCAGTTTGTATTTTAATGAGAGCTGTTTCACTCCTTTATAGCATGGAAATGTACCAATTCCATGTACCTTCAATGCTGCACCCTGTTTTGGGGTCCCTTTGTTCCTCTCGATTTGTTTTTATGTGTTCTTGAGGAATCCTATATGCATGGGTTAGGAGAGGTCAAGCAGCTGCTTTTTTACTCTCTGCCATCATAACCCAGAAGAAGCTTCAACCCAGCAGCTTCTTATCTGAGCACTTATTCCTGGGACACTGTTTTGTTGGAGCTAGGTGTTTGGTTTAGTTTAAATATTTCTGTGGGGTCTTGGTGTTCACTGCCTCAACTTGGTATTCAAGTAGTCATTCTCATTCTCACTCAGCTCAGGTCCTCACACCATCAGAGGACCTTGGGCCATCTCTTCATTAGCTCTATCATATATAACTACTCCTCATATAACACCAACTGTTGGTCTTGTTTTTTTCATTCCATAAAAAGTAAATCTCTGAGAGACTAGAGGGATCCAAACATTATTCCAGCCTTTTCTTTTGCCAAATGACTTTAAATTCTTTCTAAAACTATTTCTGGTTTTGGGGGTTGTTCTCTATTATACAATTACCACAAATAGACATGTATGTGTGTGGGTATGTGTGTGTATGTGTTTAAAAATACGAAGCAGAGAAGCTAGGAGAATACAAGATTAGGAGGGAGGTTGAAAGTCAGTGAAGGCTTTCTCATCTCGGTATCTTGTCATATAAAAGCATAATAAAGTTAATTAATTAAAATTTACTAATTAATCTGCTTCTCTCTTAAATATGGATATAATCTGGCCTGGAGAAAAGAAGTTAAAGGAAAGCTTTTTTTTTTTACTCTCCTTCTAGCAAGATATTCAATACAATATACCCTCCTGCAAATACCTATATCCATATAGCAAGCCACAAGATGTAGTGGAAAGAGCCTTGACCTAGAATCAGAGAACTTTGTTTCCAAGAGCAACTCTGCCCCCCTAGTCTTTGTGTCAATATAAGCAACTCATTTAAGCTCTGATGATGACTTTTTCCACATTCATAAAATGGAGATAATAAAACCTGTACTACTTGCCTTATAGGATTATTAGGTGACTCAAGTGATATAATAATAAAATATCAGTATTACTACTAATTGTTGTTATTATTACCATTATTATTTTTGAAGGCAGCTAGGTAGTACAGTGGATAAATCATTTAGCTTGGAATCAGGACAACTGAATTAAAATCCAGTCTAAGGGAGTTTTGTATCCTTGGGAAGATGCTTAACAGAAAATGAAATTGATAAAAGTACCTTTCTCTCAAAGTTGCTGTTAAGTTCAAAGGAGAAAATATTTTCAAAGTTATTTATCACAATGCCTGGTAAATAAGAAATGCTTAATAAATATTTGTTTCTTATTGTTTTTCTTACTATTCTTCATATTCCTCTGTTCCTTCTTTTATTTTTATCATTGTTTTTGTTATTATTATATGCTATGACTGTTGCTGGTCAGTCATTTGTCAGTTATGTCTTATTCCTCATGACCCCATTTAGTGTTTTCCTGGCAGAAATATTGGAGCTATTTTACTCTTTCCTTATCCAGTTCATTTTACAGGTAAATGAGATAAGTGAAGTAAATAAGATGAAGTGACTTGTTCAGAAACACAGATAACAAGAATTTCAGGCCAGATTTGAACTCAACAAGATGATTCTTCTTAACTTCAAGCCAAGTACTCTATCCCACTGTACCTCCTAGTTGCCTGATATTATTATGGCTACTAAGTGAATTAAAAACTATTTATACCTTTGATCTTTGCTATAACCCCATAAGTTATGTAATGTCCACAAAGTGGACATTATAATCTCTACTTGCAAATGGCAGAACTTCAACTCTCAGAAATGAAATGGCTTACCCAATATCACAGTTAGGTTTGGAATAGAGATACTATTTGAACCTAAGACTTTCAACCTTTATTTGGATCTTAGTGTTCTTTTTCCAAAATATTGTTCTACTTCTCTTATTGCACCAAGATTTCTTCCTGTAAACCCTGAGGAGATTTATCCTGATTTATCCAGTTCTGCTAAATGACTATGACACCATCATATAGAACATTAAAGAATTAGTGAATCATTTGTAAAATTTGTCTTAATGGTATGAAGAATGCCATTATTTGAAATCATCTAAATGTTTGACTAACATTTTCATTTTTCTTCAAGTCATTCAACCATCATGTAAACCCTTCCTTTATCTGAAAAGACATCATGGTCGAATTGATATCTAATTTAGGAATTGTTTGTATATACAAAAAGAGCCGTATATTTTTTAAAAATTCAATTTTCCTACATCTTAATGGATGTGAAATTAAAGAGTACCATAAATAACCAAAAATCTGTACATATCATATCATCGCATACCCATAGCATTTCCCCCTTACTTATTTTTCTTTCTTCTAAATAACATTGAGGGAAACAATGATTTGAGAATGCTACATTTTAATTGTTAATTCCATAATCATTCATTTCTCAAGTCAATACATGACTTGGACTGAGGAATTTAAGTCATGGATATTTCAATAGCACCTACCAGTGGAAGACTTCTTTTTCCAGTGGAAACTGAATAAAAGAAAAAACTTACATTGAAGCACGAGGCATTAAATTAAACATTAGGGATGATTTCAACTTTGTTATGGCAAAGTTACCAAAATTAACAAAGGGGCTAGGAAGTTTTATTTTATAGAGATTTCAGAAAGGGGTCAATGACTTTATATGTTGATTTCAGTAAATAAATTGTTAAATGAAATTATCTATTCAAGACCCCTAATTTTATAGATGAGGAAACTGAAACCCAGAGAGGTTAAGTTGCCAGATTTTTGACTGTTAATATACATTTTTCATGACCTGGTTATGTTAGGATTGCTAAGAAATGGCAATGAAGAATTCACATTCAATAACACAATCTGTAATGAGAGAGGGTCCTAATGTGCCAGAGTTAAATAATGGACTCAACCGCAAACCTATTTTTATTCTTGTTTAGGAAATGCTTTGGATATCCTTGATTTTCTTTGTTTCAGAGTTAAAACAGTATTTTTTTCTGTAAGAAAGCCTTAGAGAAGCATCATAATGCATTTCAAGAGGAAACAGCAGGTATCAGAAAACTTGTGAAAAGTTTAATGGACCCTAAGGGATACTCTGGCAGTCATTCCAATTCCTTCATTTGAAAAGGAAGTGAGATGAAAGGAAAGAGAAAATAATAATAGTTTGCATATATATATATCTTTTTCTTTTACATCTTTGAAAGGTAGGAAGTGCAAACTTTTTTATTCCTATGTTTTTTAAATAAAGAAGCTGAGGCTAAGAGAGAAGAATCAACTTGGTCACAAACTAAGTCAGCCAGTAGTAGCACTCAAACTAGAACCTAGGTGCCCCTCCACAACATTTTGCAATCACTGAAATGTATCCCCTGAAATTACAAAAAAATGTAATAATCAGTTTAGTTCATACACAGAACTATATCAACCTATAAAATTGAATGGGAATTTCATAATCACCAAGTTCAAAGCAGATCTTGTGGGTCATGCTCTATGTTTTGGCCTCAATAATGGGTACATTTATCCATCTATATATGTAAGGATTGTGTTCTAGTCAAGTATGCCCTAGTCCAGTTTCTTATTTTCTCATATTTGAACTATTGGCATCACTGTCCAGTTAGTTCACTTGCCTCCAATCTCTTCTCCATCCAATTTATACTGCACACTGATGCCAAGTTAATCTTCCTGAAATAGTATTTTCATCAGCATCTGATTTTCTATTCGAGAACCAAAATAATTTCTCTATTGCCTACCTGATCAAGTTTATGCCCATAGATTCAGTACCCTCTCACTCAATTCAGTAAATATGTATCAAGAGCTAGAAACTTCAGTAGACACTGTTAATATAAAATGACAGAAACAAATAGACAATTTCATGTGGCTTATATTACAATGGAATGGAGGGGAAGTACAACATATGCTTAAATAAATAAAGAAATGTATATATCAATAAAATAATTTCAAGAATATGAGTGCCAAAAAATAATGAAAAAGAGAACCAGGAAGGGTTTCATGTAGTAAGTAGTACCTATGCTGTACTTTGAAGGAAGCTAATGATTCTTTACCTGAGATGAATCAAGTGGCCCATTAATTGACCAAGTCTTGTTTTCCATGACTTTTTAGCATGGTCCTCTGTTTGAACAAGAGCAGTTCTTTCATTGACATCTCCAACAGAATTCTTTGCAATTGTATTCTTCTTACACCCTAAGGAGTTTTTTATCCATCTAGTCAACAAATATTGAATATCCTCTCGGTATAAGGTAGGATGTTCCTTAACTCTCTTCACCCAGCCAAATTCTGCTATTTTATAAATCCAGCTCAGTACCCATATTATCCAAGAAGCTCTTACTAATGCTATATTTAGGTATTTATTTCAACTTCTTATTACCTCAGCACACAAATATAATGGGTCCATTCTATCACACACTCGTATATGTAAGGATGGGATTTATGCAAGGGGGATGGGACTAAAGGAACCAAAGGCAGTTGGTGACAGTTACTGAAAGCTGAGAGACCAGGGAGAATTCTGGGAATTTCTCAGCAGAAGAAGGAGAAGAGAGAGCTTCTGGTGGAGGACTGGGAAGAGAGAGGAGATGGACATCCCAGACTGGATCCAGTTCTGAGGGCTTCCTGAGGATCTTCTAGCAGAAACTGAAACCCAGATTCCCTGATCAAAGCCATTCCTTCCCATCTCACCCATCAAGTCTTTAACCATCAAGTAGCTAAGTTTTTGGACACCATTTTGGGAGTGATCTCTTAGTCTCCTTCTCCCATTACCCAACCTTGCTGAGAGACCCCCTTTCAGTCAAAACTTACAATTATAGAAAAAGGATAGAAAAAGAAAACTAGAAATAGAAATAGATGGAGAAGGGGCAGGGGAAGAAGCTTGGAAGTGGGAACCCCTAAGGTTCCCTCCCCATAGAAATAGAAATGAGGGCACCCTCTGCCCTTCACTCCTTTCCCCATTCCCTGAATTGCAAATAATAAAAGCCATTCATTAGTAAGATAGCATTCCAGAGTGCCTAAGAGACAACAAGGGAAAGGGGAATCACAGTTTGGTCTGGCTGCTTCCATCTTGAAGTCAGACCACCTGCTGTGAATTTAACTGATGAGGGGAGGTTAGTGTGAATCCCTTTCTTAGTTAGAATCAGATTGGGGTACCACATACCTTGTCTTATAGGGAAGCCTTGCCCCCAACTCCATCCCGGTCACCCAGTTTCAGGGTGACACTCCATTAAAGTTTCCCAGTGTATGTTTGGCCCAGGAGAGAGCTAGAAGAGAGACTCACCTCACAGATTCTCTCCCTTTCTCCCTTCTATGTAACATTGGTTACTGGCTCTCATTAATTATTACATATATATATTCATATATATTCATGAACTTATTCATTCAATAGTTATTTTTGAGGGCCTAAGTTAGTCAAAGGATTGTAGCAGATGCTGACTTGGAAGTATTTGCAAGTCACTTAATGGAGACAGTCTTTTTTTCTAGAGAGTTGGTAATATGCCTAAGTCTTTGATATTCCCTGTGGCCATGTTGGTGAAACTATGACATGCATGCTAGAGGAGGCTGTCCCTCCCCCTCTCCATACATGCCTGAAGACATTTCTCACAAAATCCACCCCTCTGCTGAGCAGCCAAATGGGAATGCTTCCTCCCTCCCCTGTCTGGGGTAAGGCGGGGAGGCGGGGGGTTCACATGCAGCATGAGGGTTGATGTTTGGGCACTTGATCTCTAAAAGGTTCACCATCACTACCCTATAGACTTCATTTTACCTAGAAGAGTAGGATAAGTCCTATGTTGAATGAATGAATGAATGAACTAGTGACATTCATTTCCTTCTATGGATTTTAATGTAGTACAATGAGAAAAAGATGTTAGATATAGAATCAGAAAATCCTGGATTCAGACTATTATCAATATGTTCTTAGTTGAGTCACTTAACCTCTCTTGGCCTCGGTTTTGTCATCTGGAAAATATAAAGGATGGATAATATGACCTCTATGATTCCTTCTAGCTCTCAACTTATGAACCTCACCTCTAAATATGGAAGGGTTCTTCAAATGACATGTATAAATCAAATACTAGTTTTACACTGTTTTACATTTTCATTTTGGGACCAAATTCTCTTCATTTATGATCTAGCTTCAATGCACAGTGGCTCCAGCCTCTTAAGTTTTAAGTGTCTCTGTCCCCCAGCCTCTCAGTCTTACAGTTAATGATCTATAAAACAATGCTTAACTGCACCAGGGGAGCTGACTATTTCAAGAACCCCTGCAGTGAAGAGAAGAATCATTTCCTTTCATAATATGAATAATAACCCTCACCACATTCATACCTAATTTATGCATTTTACAATCTTGAATTTTTAAATGCAAACTTTTCTGAAATGGAAGTAGAGAAGATCTGCAGGCAGTACCAAGAAAAAAGCTGCCTCACTCTGATTCCTTCCATCCATGCCAGCATTGGAAAGCTAGATAGCTGATTTCCTGCTTCACCAGATCCTACCCCATCCCCCAGTTCACTTCCCTTCTTTTGTCCCTGCAGTTATAAGATTGAGACATTCTTCTTGTCTCAATTTTAGTGGATATTACCAAGCATGAAGCAAAGGAAAGAATTTTTCATCCCTCATGATTCCTGTCGAAACCTGATCCAGCAAATGAAAAGACATACCAGACAGGAGCTAACACAGAAATCACTCAGTAAACATTGACTATGTACCTACTATGTGCCAAGTACTGTGTTAAATACTAGGGATACAAAAAGAAGGAGGAAATACTTCATCCTAAAGGAATAAATGTCTAATTATGGATTTCCACACATCATCATCAACACCAGCATGAGTTTTTCCTTATTACTATGAGCCAGTTGTTATGCCAAGATCTGGAGTTATTAAAGGAAAGCCAAAACACATTTCCTGTCCCTATGGATTAAATGGATAAACATCTATGTGCTGTGAATTTAGAGGAAGCATCTTCTCTTTCCCTTTCAACATTTAAAAGGTATCTTAGAGAAATAAAAAAATATCAGTATAAAAATGTTCTAAATCCCTCCTGATTAGAGAAATACAAATCAAAACAACTCTGAGGTACCATCTTACACCTAGCAGAGTGGCCAATAGGATAGTAAAGGAAAATAATAAATGTTGGAGGAGATATGGCAAAGTTGAGACACTAATGCATTGCTGGTGGAGTTGTGAAATTTATCTGACCATTCTGGAGGGATGTATCCTCCCTCGAGGTTTGTATCCTAAAGAGATTTATAAAATGGGAAAGAATCTGTTCACATGAAAATATTTACAGCTGTGTTTTTTGTAGTAAAAAAAACAAAACTGGAAAATGAAGGGGTGTCCCTCGATTGGGGAATGGCTGAACAATTTGTGATATATGATGGTGATGGAATACTATTGTGCTATAAGGAATGATGAATTGATGGATTTCTATAAGAACTGGAAAGACAAAATAAACTGATGAGCAGTGAAATAAGCAAAACCAGGAGAACATCATACAGAGAAACTGTAATATTGTGGGACTATCAAAGGTAATGGACTTTGCTACTAATAACAAATTCAATGGTACAGGACAATTTTGTGGGATTTATGAGAAATGATGCTATCCTCATCTAGACAATGAACTGTGGGAATAGAAATACAAAAGAAAACATATGATTTATCACTTATTTGCATGGGTAGGTGATTTGGAGTTTTGATTTTAAGGTATTGCTCCTTTACAAAAATGAATAATTTGGAAATGGTTTCTAGTGATATATGTATGTATATATAATGTATGTATATGTGTATATATAATGTATGTATATGTATATATGTATAACCCGGTGGAATTGCTTGTCAACTCCAGGAGCAGAAAGGGATGAGGGGAGAGAGAAAACATGAAACATATAACCATGGGGAAAATTTTTTAATTTTTAAAAAAGGGATTTTAGAGGGACAAAAAAATGGACTCTGCAGGCTCCATTGCTTGCTTTTGTCTCAAATGGTGGTATTCATTGTCTTAGACAACAAGTCCCATTTAGATAGTCAAAATGTTTAAAGAGATTAACTACAAGGAAACATTCCTACCTGAGCTTTGGCAAAAAAAACCTAGGTTAATACAAAGTGAAGATATTCTAACCCAACCTTCAAATCACCTGACATTGGTGATCCCTATTACTCAGTCTCTCCAATTAAGAAAATGGCTGAGCACCCTTAGCTGATAGGCTTTTTTGCCACTTCCCCCAAAGTTGTGCAAAAGCCCTGTGTGTATCATGTTCAATCTATATAAAACTATTTATTGTCTCTATAAGCAGATAGGGAATGATGGAAGGGAAAGAAATTGTAACTCAAACATTTAAAAAATGTGAATGATAATTGTTTTCATGTGTAATTGGAAAAAATAAAATATTATTAAAAATAAAGACTCTCTTCTTAAAACAATAGCAACTTTTGACCTAGTTGCTAGCCACATGGCAAGTATTCACAGTATCACTGTGAGGGAATACTCCAGGGATGTAAGGCCAGACCAGTGCCAGATAGTTCAACAGGAAAGATGATTAGAAGAATCTTTCTCTGCAGATCTCTTACACAAATAAAATTGTTATTATTTCCCACATTCTGTATTGCAGAAAAAACATAATAGTAATAATCATCACATTTATATAGTATTTTATTTGCATAATCTCATTTGAAGCTTACGATATCCCCTTAAGTATGCAGCAGAGTTATTATCATCCCCATTTTATGCATGAGGATATTGAGGCTTAGACAAGTTGTGACTTGCTCAAGTTCTTGAAGCTAAGAAATGGTTGTCAGGACTAAAAATCATAGTGTTATGAATCAATATCTACTCTTTTATCTTTGACTTTATATTTGCCTTAACATAACAAATTCCATCTTCTACTCCCAGTGGGGAAAGCTTTTTAGGAAGGAAAATTACTTAGAAAATTAATTTTAGTAGATATTTTATATGAATTTTTAGTTTAACAAGTATGTGCTTTGGCATTCTTTAGTGAAAGGAGCAATATTCTGACATCGATAATAGCATATTTTATTTCAACTTCAAAAATCGACTAGTTTCTTTGTTCTTCATGAAAATAACTGATGTATTTAATGAATGCATTCCTTTAAATAATGAATATTTTAACATATCTTCTCATATTCTGAGACTCTTCTTATGCTTTCTCCAATAATTCCATGAGAGAGTCCATCCAGTGGGCTGCAGGTATTCTACCAGCTTTTAACAATATAGGAGTTGAAATACAGTACTTGGGCTGACAAGATATCATATGTCACTCTCATTAAACTACTGGCCCGCATCCTTTTCCACACATGATATGAATTTACATTGGTCACTCTTGACAAATCATTGCTCAAAAACAATCCTACTGGCCTATCAGATAAATATTTTCCCAGGCAAATTTTAGTGATATTTCAAAAAAAATGCTAACAAGTACAAGTATAAAACCAGAATGTCTTATGTCTTCAAGAATGTGGAAATAATTAAGATGAAAGAGGAATTTGAATTACTTTACATAGTCCAAGAGGGCAGATATAGAAAAAATAGGTAGAGATATTAAAAATAATTAAGCTTAATATAAAGGAGAAACATTCTAATAACTACAGATATAAAAATGAATCATTCTAATAATTCTAATAAAAAATTCTAATAATTACAGATATATAAAAGGAATGAAATGCCTCTGAAAGTAATAGATTCCATTAAACCAGAGGTTGTCAAGTTCCAAAGAGACATATTTTTTTAATTGACCAACTAACTAATTTAAAGCAAGGACTAGTTAATCCTTTACTGAACATGTAGAGATGATTCTTATTCAAATATAGGATACATAAAATGATTATTAGTTTGGTTTTCAAAGCCTTCACAATATGAGCCAAATTTATCTTTCCATCATCACACATTTTTCTCTCCCAAACTCTTCAACTCCAACCTTGTATATATATCATCCTGATATGTATTTTAAGTGTATTTCTGTAATCTTTTTTTCAGTATTAGAAATATTTATTGTGCTTTTTAAAAATTAAAGTTAACAAGTAACACCAAATATCACAGTTCATGGTAATATTGGAAGCCTTTTCATTTCAGGGCATATTTTGCATAATTCAGTACAGATTCTTGGACCTTGACTAGTAACTAGAGAAAGTCAGAAAGAGCAGAAAGGACAGGAGAAAAAAAGGATAATGTGGTAGGAAAGGAAGATACACTTGAGCATATATAAAGACAGAATTGTCTGGATAGCTTGGGAAATTAGGTTATATGGCTCTAAGTCAACCCAAGGAAGCTAAAAGATAGGGAAGATTTTAGGGTTTGTAAATGAATGTCCAGCATTATATCTCCACTTCTCTCTCAACTTACAAGAACAGTAGTTCTCACTCTTTTAAAACTGTCTTTTCCCTGAATGAAGATGACCACATCTTCCTCTTAGTGTTGTGATGCAACCATCAAGGAAGGATACACTAAAGAGAGAAATTATATTTAATTATTTTTGCATGATTTTTCCTGTTGTGGTTCTATTATTCTCTACTGTCTCCTCAAATTGTCAGTGCCATGATTTCATATTTTCTTATTCCAGACTTATGATTTATCATTTGTCTATTTAGAGGGTATATTGTCTATCATCTTACCCTATCTTCCATGTTGGAAGATGAAAGAGAATTTTACCTAATTTTTTTAAGAATGCATTTCTATAATATGATCTTCCTATCATATTTAAATATGCATGTAACCTTTTGGTCTTAGGCCATGGATAACCTATGAATTGAATGTAAGCAAATGAAAACAGCATTTCAGAATGGAAAGAAGATTGCATTTGGAGATAGAGAGTATTGATTTGATTCGTGGTTCTGTTACTTACCATCTATGTGACCTGAACAAATAATTCTGCTCTTCTGGGTCTCATAATATGTAACATGAGAAGGAAAGCTGGATGATATCTAAAGACTCTTCTTATTCTAGCTCACTTGATCCTAAGCTATTGATTATAAGTTTTAAAGTCTTAACTGGTGAGAATAAATAACTACTAAAATTAAAGATTTATCTCTCAGGGTTGCTAAAAAGGACATCTACTTTGCTTAGTAATGCAAGGTAGTGGAACAATGTTGGAAAAAATCAGAATCAGCAGTTCCCCTAAGAAACTAAACTTGTGTAAGAAACCAAAAGACATCTGCATGGTTGAAGAGACATTATCCCTGAAGGTTTCTGAACATAAACTCAGGCCCCTATAACCAAGGAGTCATGATCATAATGTTTTATTGGTTCCCACACTGTCATTCCACTCTTGTAAAATCTGAAGATAAAGCAAAAGACATCCATGGCTTCTGACACTGGTATCTGATCTCCCAAGACAATGATAACTAGTGCTGTGTAATTATATTCCCTGATTCCTTACAAAGATTCTATCATCTGCAATCCCCTTAGAAAAAACCAATGCTACAACCAAAAGAATTACGAAGAGAATTCTCATAATCTTTATCCAAGTGGATAGCTAAGGTTTGGCAAATAGTGCTGTGAGGTTTTAAAAAAATATCTGAGCAGAAACAAAATTGATCTTTCTTCAAACCCCCAAGAGAGTGTAAGTTTCTCTAGCACAGGGACCATTTTCATTTTTTTTTCTTTTGTGTCTTTAGGGCCTAGAACAGTCACTGGCACATAGTAGATACCTAATGAATGTTTATTCAATTAAATTGAACTGCTGGTGTTGCTTGTCAAGAGTTTCAGAGCACAGTAAATAAAACATGGAACAGAATGAACAAAAGCAAAACTACCAAGTGAATACAAGGTAACTCACATTTCTCATCCTGACTGGTTAAACAGAAAATAGATCTAAAGGTAGCCAACCTTACCTTATTTGAAAGACAAAGAAAACTATGAGGAAACTAAAGGAGTGTGCTTTATTTAGAAAATAGTCATCAGAGGGAATTTAGGGAGGTTCTATCAAAAAAAAGAAAGATTTTGAGAACTGTATCCTAAAAGGGAAAATTCAAAAGCCTGGGATATAGCTGCTGTTTCTAGAAGAAAGTTTCTCTTTTGAAGGTTTCAAAAAGAACTTCTTAGCGGCATTCTAAATACCAGTTTAGTTTTTAGCTGATAGTATTAGGAGATGAAAAGAAAGAGGCCTGAGTATGTAGATTTATTTCCATTAAAAGATTGCTAAGGATTTCAAATGGCTTCAAATATAAGTGTTGAGCTATTATTTTGAGTATTCATTCCATATACAGGTAGTCCAGTAATTCTTTTTTTTTTTTTTAACCCTTGTACTTCGGTGTTTTGTCTCATAGGTGGAAGATTGGTAAGGGTGGGCAATGGGGGTCAAGTGACTTGCCCAGGGTCACATAGCTGGGAAGTGGCTGAGGCCAGGTTTGAACCTAGGACCTCCTGTCTCTAGGCCTGACTCTCACTCCACTGAGCTATCCAGCTGCCCCAATCCAGTAATTCTTAATTATCTCTCTTTAATCTATTTTTCAGATCATTTTTTTCTGATGATATAATTCACATTTCTTCTATTTTTTCATTCTTTTGGTTTTCTTTAATTGTTTCTTGATGTCACAGAATCATTAGCGTCACATGTCCAAATCTAATTTTTAACAAATTATCTTCTTTAGTAAGATTTTGTAATAATTTCTTTTTTTTAATTTGCACACTTTCACTTTATAAGGAGTTATTTTCCTTAGTTAGGTTCTGTACCTCTTTTTTTACTTTCTAGAAAATTAAGGGAGTTATTTTCTTTAGTCTTATTCTAATTCTTTTACCAACCTATTAATTTTTAAAATTTTTTTCTTGAATTCCTCTCATATTTTTTCAATTTTTCTTTATCATTCATTAGATTTTAAAATATCTTTTAC
Organism: Gracilinanus agilis; assembly: GCF_016433145.1. Taxonomy (NCBI): domain Eukaryota; kingdom Metazoa; phylum Chordata; class Mammalia; order Didelphimorphia; family Didelphidae; genus Gracilinanus; species Gracilinanus agilis. The sequence continues at coordinate 304,495,191 of NC_058132.1, forward strand.
TATTTTTTCTTTCTTTAGGTCTTTTAGGAATTGTTATTAAACTTAGATGCACTCTGCATTTCACCCCCCTTGTGCCTTTATGTATATTTTTATTTCATTATTATTTTTTGAGCATGTGTTTTGAGATTTCCATTTATCATATTAGCTTTTATTGTCAGGTTCTTTTTATTTAGTTTGCTTTTTTTCAACTATTTCTTGACTTTGAATTTTATTTTGGAGCTGGGTTCTGTTCCTCCCTGAGTAGGTAAGAGCTTCAGGCATTTATGCCTTGATGTTTTTACATATAGTTTGGGAGTCTATAAATTGTTAGTTCTTCCAAGGTGGTAAGGAAAAGTGGAATCCCTGCTCTATTATTCTGTTTGCTTATCCTTACCCACCAGAGGCCTCTTTTCCATTACAATCACAACCACTTTTCATCACACTAGATTTGTGAACAGGAAGTTGAGTTCATGTTTTCTCTTTGCCCTAGAACTGCAACTGAGGCTGTTGCTTCCTTTTTAATGCAAGGACAACTTTGTGTCCTAGAACTATGACCAAGAATTGGATAATTATCAGGGAAATTTTCAAATACTTCTCTGTTTAGAATTTAATGACCACATAGGGTCACTTCATCCTCGTAATCACTTTCTAACATGGTATGGAATCCATTGACCTTCTCTGGGCAATGAAAGCTCCTAGAACTGGCTGTTTCTGAGACCCAGAACTGGTAGTGCTGTGATGCTATAATTTCTTGCCAGGCCCCTCCACCTCCTTAGGACAACAGAATTCTCCTTCACACTTTCTAAGTTGCTCTGACCTGGAAAAATGTCTCACTTAGATGTTTGTTGGTCATGTAACCTCAGAATCAATTCGCACATTATTTTAAAGTTTTGGAGGGGAATTTAGGAAGAGTTTGACCAGAATGCTCTCTCTACTCCACTAGAATGATGCTATCCCACAGAAATACAAATTTAAGTAACCCTGAGGTACTGCCTCATACTGATTGGATTGGCTAACAAAAGAGAAAAGAAAAACAACATGTTGGTGGTCATTTTGGCAAAAAAAGAAATGTTACAATAATGAGCTTTCAGAGGAGTTATGAACTGATCCATTCATTCTGAAAAACAATTTAGAACTATGTCAAAAGGGTTACAAAATTGTGACCTAGCAACACTACTACTAGGTTTGTATCCTAAAGAGATCAAAAGAAAAGGAAAAAAAACCCATAAGTATGAAAATACTTATAGCAGCTCTTTTATGTGTTGGCAGAGATTAGAAATTGCAGGGGAGCCCATAAATTGGGGAAATGGCTAAACAAAATGTTGTATATGATTGTCATAAAATACTATTATGATATAACAAAGGACAAAGCAGGAAGGGGTTTCAGAAAAACCTTGGGAGACTTATATGAATTGAAGCAAAATAAAGTGAATAGAAAGTGAAACACTTTGCTATTTTGATGAAAACAATAATGCACAATTCCAAAGAACTCACAATAAAAATTATTGTCCACCTCCAGAGAGGAAGAACTGATAAACTGAATGCAGAATGAGCCTATTTTTGCTACATCTTTATTTTTCTTGTTTTTGCAACATGATTAATATGGAAACATATTTTGCCCTAATTCACATATTTCTTAATCAAGGGTTGGGGGAGGATAATGCAATAGGAAAATAATCTCTATCTCAAAATATTTTTAAAATGAAGGTTAAATTAATAAAATAATGAAAAGGCTGAAAATATCTAATTTTACATGTGCATGTTTTGAAGGAAAATTAAGACATTTTCACTTTTTGTTTATACATCTTTTACTCATTCTATAACTTCTACTCAAAATGAGATAATTCTCTGTTGTTCAATATTTCATTCCAATAAGAAAAAAAACATTCCCTTGTTATTCCCTAAAATTCTGCAGAAGGAGCAACTTGTATTTCACTAGAAGTTGTAGGCACATATTTATGAATATGACAAGGTATATTTTACTTTCTGAATGGGTTTTCAAAAGACCTTCTGATTGTGATTGCTGTAATAAGCAGATATAAATCACAGCAATTTCAGTGAAGTATTTTGCCAATTTCTGCTAAAGGGGCAGCTTACTTATTTAAAAGATTCTGGTTTCTTCCTAAAATTTATTAGGTCATGCTGGGTATATTTCCTTATTTAAGAGTTAACAGTTCCTACACTGACCCTATACCAGTAATATCACTTGCAGATAACTGAAAGCTTTCTGGCAAGTTGAAGTAAAAAGAGGACATATATAAATGGAATCCAAGTTATGAACACACAGTAGTTACCAAAGAGTTATACCCTTGCCATGTGAAACCATCTTTCCATTGCTTTCACTTTGGAATAACCACCTCAGTAGCTGATTTAATAAAATAGTTATTACCCACATTTTTAAGTAAGGTGCAAATTCCATTCACTAAATTCTTCCACATGGAGGAAAAAGAGTTCCGTGCACAAGGTGTGCTTTATTCCCAGTTAAGTCTGATCCTGTGTAACAATTCATGAGGTATTTTTTATATAGAAGGTACTATAATAGATGCCAAAGATACCAAAATGTATTTTTTTGGAATTTTTATTTAATTAATTAATTTAGAATATTTTTCCATGGTTATAAGATTCATGCTTTTCCCTCCTCTCCCCCCACACCCTTCCCATAGCCGATGCACAATTCCATGGTTTTACATGTGTCATCGAAAAGATACCAAAATTTAAAAAACAATAACCACTCTAAAAGAACTTCTATCATATTGGAGGGATACATGATGTTGGAGATTATCATCTGCCCAAAAATGGGAGGACTAACATAATATTAAGACTTAGAGAGACAAGGGAAGACCTTTTCTAGTTTACATGAATTGAGCTTCATTGGAAAAATTAATTTTATCATGACTTATAAGAAATATCTTTCTAAAGGTAAGCTTAAGTGTCAAAATGAGGCATCAGAACATTTTAGAAATAAGAGTGATTTTTCAGAATTCCATTAGTTAGAATGTATTGCTTTTTCAGACTGTATAAAGTGTCTTGAGTCCTCTATACAACATATTCAAGAAAATTACATAGGGATGCTGATATGAAGAGCTCGAAATGTATAACTAATTTCTTCATTATTCTTCAGCTACTCTACTTTGTTTTGACTCCAGAAACATTATTTACCTACAATGGGGTACCCAATAGCAGTAGCTACATAAGCAGGACTTACACGTGAGCATTCCATGGGTATGCCATTTCATGTGTATTTACATCATGCCAAGTAATATATGGCTATTGTTACTTTTGCCTCTATGGTTTTGAAAAATAAGGATACCTTACATCACAGACCACATGATTCATTTAGATGGGAAAGGACAACAGAGGTCATTTAGTTCAACCTCTTCATTCTACAAATGAAGAAACTGATAATATTTGACCTAAAATGGATTTTCCCAAGGTGACATTGCTAGCTCACAGTGATCTTGAAATGGAGCCTCCTGAATTTTAAAAAGGTATTCTTTCCATTATAATATAATTGATTTCAACTACATTAGAATTAGACATTATAAAATTATTAAAGTAATTTATATTGCAGTTTCATCTTACAAAGCATATTTCTGTCAACTTTTTTCATATTGGTTAGCATAATTATTATTATCTTCATTTTATAAATGTAGAAACTGAGGCTTGGAGAATGACATGCACAAGTTCAAATGACTAATAGTTACAAGATTTGGAAGTTGAATCCAGAATTTTTTACTCTGTCTACTATGATTTCCCATATATACTAATGCCTTTAATGTTTAGTCTATGTGAGAAAATTAATTTGTCTCTTTTTTAACATTCCCAGACAACGATAATTACTATTTATATTATCTAATATGGTTTATAAATATCTCACCATATTCCTGCAATATAAGTATTATAAATACTATTATCTCTATTTTACAGCTTAGGAAACTGAGGTATTATGAAATTAAGTGATTTGGCCAAAATTACACAGCTAGTACAAACATAAACAGAGTTTGAACTCTCTATCTCCTGAATCCAAGGGTAGCTAAATGGCATTTTATACAAACTACTAGGTCTGGGGTGAAGAAGATTCATCTTCCTGAGTTCAAATATAGACTCAGAAAATAGCTGTGTGACCCTGGGCAAGCCACTTAACCCTCTTTTTCTCAATTATATGCAGAGTGAGCTGGAGAGTTAAATAAGAAACCACTCTAGTATCTTTCCCAGGAAACCCTAAAGGGGAATATGAGTCAGATACCCCTAAAAAACAATTGAACATCACCACCATGAAGAACAACCTCCTGACTCCTATTTGAACATACTATCCACTATGTTATGCTTCGTCTTAGAAAATAAACCAATCATTTTTCCATTCCAGGTTTTATTGTGCAGATTTGGAAGCAAAATTGAAGAACTTAACCTTGCTTATAACCATTACACCTGCTCTAAGACATTCTTTGCATAATGTATTAATTTGTGACATTTAGAGAAATAATTGGTCAATTCAGGGAAAGTTTTCCTCAAATCATTTATAGTTGTTAGCAGCTTGAGCAAATATGGAAAGGTATACTTCACTGAATTTATTACTTTTCAACAAGTTGTATTGTCATCTTATGGAACATGGCCTCAGAAATTACATAAATATCAGGGAAAGAAAAGGAATGGTGATGTCTATTGAAACTTTTGCTGTCATTCCCAGCAAAATATCAGTCTTCTTTCTCAAATCAATCCCTTATATTAGTGATAAGGTCTTATACTGGGAAAAGACAATCAATGGTTGAACAAGGCCTTACTCTGTACCAGCCATTTTTCTAGTAATGCCGAAACCAAAAAAGAAGTAAATTCTGCCCTTACGTAGCATACATTTTAACAGGGAAGCAAGAAATGCACACATTGGTAAATAAGAAAGTAAAAGTGAAGGAAATGCAGAGCAATTTTAGGGGGAAACCCCAGCAAATTAGGGGAGTGATCAGGAGAGGCCTCATAAAGGAAGAGACACTTGAACTGAACCCTGAAGGAAATGTGATTCTAAGAAGAGGAGAGATTATTCTCTGATAGTGGGGCACCACTTTAGCGAAGTCACGGAGATAGGTGATGAGATGTTTTTATTAGAAATAATAAATAGGCCAGGTTGCTGGAAAGCAAGTTTGAAGGAGAAATATGTAATAAGCTTGGAAATATAGAATTGAGTCAGCATCTGAAGCACTTTATATTCCAAACAAAGGAGTTTATATTTTATCCTAGAAATTATTCTCCCTAGTCAAGAACAGAGAACCCACTACTCAGTTTATCCACTCTCCTCATCACCACAATATCCCCTAAATTTAGAAAGAGTCAGCAGAATGTGTATAAATTTATTCAAATCCCCAGTTTAAAATAAAATGGCATCCATTTTATAAAGACTAGTCATCTGCTCTAAAACATTCTGAAAATATTTTTTACTGCACTCCATGTCTTCCATTACAGGTGCCTGTTTTATATACAAAATTATAATTCTCTAAAAATTATGTGGCTTAACTCCATCCTGCTTTTGTATGATGCTTTCCTTATACATTTCAAACTGGCCACCCCTATAATTCTATCCCCAAAATATACATAATTCTGCAGTGATTTATTTTATAATACATTTACCAGGTTCCCACTTGGGAGCAGAGGGGGAAGGAAGGAAAGCAATACTATGGGTACCCAGTCAAATGAACCAAATCAATCCTCCCCCCAAAAAAACAGCTGATGGACATCACAGCCATTTCACCTTTTTGACCCTCTTTACTACTTTTGACTGAGACCTCATCAAGTCAGCCTCAGTTGTCTGAGAAATAGAAGGACTTGGAGTTATTAGTATGCAACTGCAATCGCAGCAACAGCCCTCTCCCAATCTCATTGCCTAAAAATAATGTGTTGTGACATATGTTTGTGCAGCAGAGACTTTCAAACATACACTGACATTTTAGGGACCAAGCAAATGAATATTAAACACTGAAGTTTCTATAGCCTCTGACCCAGAAATACTGCTTTAAATATCTTGAGGCACTAAGATTTTTAAAAAAACTAATCTTCTGCTGTTTGTATTTTAGCAATTAAATACATCGACTTATTAAGTACCTGGTAAGTGCCCAATATTGTATTATACTGGTTAACTGTAGGGTGGGGGACTGTAGAGAAATCTAAAATATAATCCTTCTCTTGAGTTTACAATGTAATTGGGAAGAGAAGGCACATATAAAAATCAATTCAAAGGAGTATATCTATATGTGAAGGGCATAAATTCACTGAGTGGATAGAGTACTGGGCCTGGAGTCAAGAAGTCTTATCTTACTGAGTAAAAATCTGGCTTCAGACACCTACTAGCTATGTGAGCCTGGGTAAGTCACTTAACCTTGTTTGTCTCAGTTTTTTCCTCTATATAATGAACTGGAGAAAGAAATGGCAAGTCACTCCAGTATCTTTGCAAAGAAAACCCCAAATAAGGTCACAAACAACTAGTTGCTACTGAAAAATGACTGAACAACAATATCTATCTATTTGTCTGTCTATCTATCTATCTATCTATCTATCTATCTATCTATCTATCTATCTATCTATCTACCTACTTCCTTCCTTCCTTCCTTC
>NC_058132.1:304516728-304524896 GCF_016433145.1 Gracilinanus agilis
GTCGGCCATGGGTGGGGGGAGTGCGGGGGGTGAAGGGGAAAATAGGAGCATGAAACATGTAACCATGTTAAAAATGATTATTAATAAATGTTAAAAAAATAAAATAAAATTAAATTAAATTAAAAAAAAAAAAGAAGGGGATTAAGGATGAATGTAAAGATGGGGCAACTAAGTGACTCAGTGAATTGAGAACCAGGCCTAGACAGAGGTCCTGAGTTCAGATCTGATCTTAAATACTTCATAGCTTTATGACCTTGGGTAACTCAATTAATTCCCATCCCTTAGCCCTTACTGTTCTTTTGACTTGCAACCAGTACACAGTATTGATTCTAAGATGGAAGATGAGAGTTTTAAAATAGAAAAAAGGGAATGGATGTAAAAAAAGAAATTACCTAAAAGAAATATTCTTAAGGTAATCTCTGTGGATGGAGACAGCACTGCATAGTATTTTGAGAATCAATCTCAAAGCCAAAAAGATGTAGATTCAATTCCCTCCCTTTCCCCTCTCTTCTCATCATGACCATGTATGGAGGGGGAATTTAGGGGAGTTCTTGATAAAGCAAGATGAACCCCCTTTCATCACTCAAATAACCAGAGAGGACAGGATAAGATGCAGATGAATGTGGCTTTATTTCTTATCACAAAGGACAGGGACATTGTGCTTAAGTCAGAGACCCAAAGACAATGCCAGAAGGTATATAGATGAACTCCCAATTTATGGAAAACTAATATTCCTTCCACCTGTGTAAAAGAATACCAATTAAAGTTTTATGTGAGAAACTGGGAGAGAGAAGGGGCAAGGGAGAGCAAGACTTTATCTAATAATAAGCTAATGATTCGAACTTAGCCTCTACTTGGAGTTTTAGGAAAATTGATTTAATATTATTACTTCTGCTTACTAAAAATATATTGAGAATAATACACTAATCTCTTACTAATTTTTGCTCAATACAATCAAAAACAAGTCACTAAACTCTCAATGCTCCAGTCAATTCTCTATGAATATGTATTTAATATAAAGTAGGAACATTTTTTTATTTCAGTAAAATATCAGTTTTAGTTATATAATTCACACAATACAAATTCATTACACCCTCACCCCCCACACACCTAAAATATATATTACTCTTGTTTTGCTTTCTTCAAATCACTCAATTTCTCTCTGCATGATTAGTTGTTGGTTTTCCAAGTACTACTTGAATTTATCTTCTGTCAGGGTCAGTCTATTTTCTAGAATGAATTAGAAGGAGTTTCCTCATATGTGAGTTCTTTTTAACAATGAAATCACAGATATAATCCTTATTTCATAACTGTATAATATGAAAATCTAGGAAATGGAAAATCTTGGTCTGCAAGAGTCCATTGAAATGAATTCTTACTTTTATTTTTTCTTTGTCATTTGTCTGTTATTGGTTTATGTTTTGAAAGCATCCCATTGGGAAAGAGGGAAATTTATAACATTAGTTACCAAGAGTTATAACTATCAGCTTTGCCTCTGGGGCAAGGAGAAGTAAAAATAGCATGAAAGGGGCTCTCAAATCAACTTAATCATTCATGATACAAATGTAATGCAAAAGCAGTTAAAGTTAGATTAATCTAGGCAAGAGAATGAAATAGCTATTATAATGTTTTCTACTTTACTGGACAAGTGAATTGATATTTTCTGTGGTGAATCTTCCTGTTCAGGGAGTAAGCACTTCTGAAAGTGAATTTTTGGGTCTAAAAGTTAGCCTTCTGCTCTTCATTTTGGTCTTGCCTTTTTCACCTTGCTCTGTTGATCTTAATATGGACAACATGTTTAGAACTGTATTAATTTCAACTGTGTTCATGATATCTAAGTTCATAGATATGTATGTATTTATAATTATCATAAAATGATAGCGTTGTTAAATGGTTTTTCAAGGTAAGCATTTTTAGTTATGATTAATTATGATACTTAAGAGTACAAATATACCTCCTGTCCCCTCCTTCTACCCCATTCATATCTAGTAGAATCATTAGCCATTCTATATCCTTAAATATCATTGATTGATTTATAAATTATAGCACATTCAATATTAAAGAAACCTAATTTTAGAGTTTTACAAAAGTTCATCAGTTATCTAATGTAAGTCATACTAGAGGAAAAATTATTTCTACATTATTTCTGACAAATTATCATTCAACCTACTTTTGATGATGAATGGTTCACTACCTCCTGTCAGTGTTCTACTTTGGGACAGTTTTAATTGTTTCATCAAGCCAAAAATTGTTTTCTCACAATTTACATTCAGTAAATCTACTTTTGCCCTCTGCAGCAAAAACTTTTAAATGCAATTTTTTATGTGATCGCCTTTAAAATACTTGAAGTCAGTGATCATGCAATTTTAATTATTATAAATAGTTCTTAGCTTTCTATTAATCTTCAAGCTGCAAAAGGGCTAGGTCAATTTTCTGAATTTCATGCATTCTCCAGCACTTATCACAGTGTTCTTCACATATTAAGTACTTACTAAATGTTTTCTAAATAAAATATAAATGAATAAATGAATGAATTGACCATAGGACAAATATTAAATGAAGAAATCTATTTATTCTTTTACCTTTTTTTAGGTTTAATTTGTTATTAATTGAGTTATATCACAATAATTAGACTACCGAGAGATAGATACCAGAGAAAGGATTCTTTCCTGTTTTCTGTTATGCAGAACCAGGGAAAAAGAAAGATTTAAGAAAGATTTTAAGAAAGATTTGCATGCTCAGAAGGGAGTGAGAGGATTTAAGACACTCTCTGGCAATTGTCTGTCTGGAGAGGTGGTTTCTGACTTTTCTCTGGGTTAATATCAGTTAGAGACTTTGGCCAAACTCAACTTGGAAACCTTACAAGAACATCTGTGAAGGTGGGAAGAGGTGGATTGCTGTCAGAAATGCTCTCCTGAAGAGAGCAGCTGTGAGTGGTGATGCTGTTTGACTCTCACTGGAAAAAGTGTGAGATCTGACTCTCTGTTGGGAGAGTAAGAGGAAGCCACCTTTAGCTCTGTCAGAATTAACAGTTAAAAATCATCTTGTTACTTTTGATTTATATTTTAAGGAGGTTAAGAATATTGAAGTTTATACAATAGAATAAGTTTTAGATAGATAGATTTGGGTGTTAGGTAGAAAGTGGTAGAAGAGTACAAGGAGGTTCGCCTTTGGGGAACAAGAAGAAAATCCTTGCAGATGAGTTTTGGTGGGATATATTTAGTAAATCTTAGATTTAGATTAAGAGTTTTCCTATTTTATCTTTACCTTCTTTTCCTTTCCCTGCCTCTCCTAACAAAATTAATAAATAGGTATTGTATTATATTGTCCAGCAGCTTTATTCATGATCTGCCACCTTGATCCTGATAACTCATCTATAATCAGCTATCTATCATCAATAACAGATAGCAAGATCAATATCATCTATTACACTTTCCAGAAAACTTAATGCTCTTCGAAAAAGTTTTTCTTTGTCTAAAGAGCTGCTGTTCCAAAGTTCTTAAGGTAGATTTCCAACAATCATAATCAATATATATTTTAAATGATAATTTAAAGTAGGAAAGAAAATAGGTCAAGAGCCAGAAATAGTTTTCTCCTCAAATGCTTTATAATACCACCTTTCACATAACCACTACTTTTTTTTTTTATAAATGAAAAATACATTTTCAAAAACACCCCTAACTTTAGACAGGAAATTAGAAGGTAGCATGTACAGGGAAGTGGAGGAGTATAAATGGAATATGATTAACAAGAAAACTGTGTATTTATCCATAATGATAGAGATGGAATTAGAAGACTCACTGTCACAAGGTCAGAGTTTTGTGGACCTCACATTTGTAAATGTTCAAAGGTTTGAACTAAGAAAAGGTCAGACAAGAAATATATATGAAGCAATTACTAAACAAAGGATTGAAAATTGGCATTTAAGTATTTCTTACATGTAAATGTGCCTTCAGGCAGGTATGATAAATTTAAGATCCTAAGGCATTCATTCAAGTCATTAGTGTGAGTCAGCACCAACAATAACACACACACACACACCCACACATATATATGTATATAATTATATAGTCTATTTCCTTTCTCGTTATAGAAGGATCACATAGACCTAAAATCACAAGCTCACAGAGAAGCAAGTAGAGAATAGTTAAAAATATACCCATATCATTGATGCAGAGTGAAAGGAGTAGAGCCAGAAGAACATTGTACACAGAGACTGATACACTGTGGTAAAATCAAATGTAATGGACTTCTTTACTGGCAGCAATGCAATGATCCAGGACAATTCTGAAGGATTTATGGAAAATAACACTATCCACATTCAGAGGAAGAACAGCAGGAGAGGAAACGAAGAAGAAAAACAACTGCTTGAACACATGTGTTGATGCAGACATGATTGGGGATGTAGATTCGAAACAACAACACCAATGCAACTATCAATAATATGGAAATAAGTCTTGATTGATGAGACATGTTAAAACCAGTGGAAATGTGCATTGGCTATGGTGGGGGGGCAAAGAGGGGCGAAGGGGAAAGTAAAAACGTGAATCATGTAACCATGGAAAATTTTTCTAAAGAAATAAAATATTTAAATCAAAAAATAAAATAAAATAAAAATGAATAAAAATAAAAGATTCCCCTCCCCCCCAAAAATTATGCCCATATCCCAGTGAGGAAAAAGGGAAGATCTGTGAAGAGCCTGAGGTCTTACAACAACTTCTTGCTATGTCTGTAAATAGAAACTACATGTTAGGCTCATTTTTGATACAGGAGACTTGGGTTCAATTTTCACTACAAAACTTATTAACTATGTGATTTTTAACAATTGTCATAACTTTTTTGCACTTCTATGACTTCATCTGTAAAGTACCAGTAAAACAAGTACTACAAAAAAGGGCAATTATGATGAAAGTGCCTTGTTAACTTAAAACCACAATCTATACATTTCTAAAAGTAAATAAGCAAGCATACATTATACAGGAAATAGATAATTTCTAAAGACATGAATTGTTCAGATGTTGAAACTAGTGGATAATATGTGCCATACTAGTTCAGAGTAGCCTCCTGCTCCATTTATCTGTTTTTTGCTCTACTTTCATAAAATTTATGGTATACTTATGTATATTTTGTTAGCTATCCTCTTATGTTCTAAAGTTCTTAAAAAATTAGATCATAATTTACTATATTTTATGTCTCTTATTGTACCTTGCATGTAATGGGCATTTTAAAAACTCACCATTGAATAAATATTTCTTTTATTCTATGTTATAAATGTATTACCATGCAAAACATATATATATATTATTTATTTTTATAAGTAAATGATCTTATAAAACCAAAGCCCCAAATCATATACTCAAATAAAAAATAATAAATCATGTTTTCATCTGCATTTGTACTCCAAAAGTTCTTTCTCTGGAAGTGGGTAGCATTCTTTTTAATCAGTTCCTCAGAATTGTTCTGTATCACAGTATTGCTATCTATAAAAAAGTCTATAATAGTTGATCATTCCACAATATTGCAGTTATTGTGTATAATGATCTCCTGGATTTGTTTATTTCACTCTGCATCAGTTCATGTAGGTCTTTCCAGTTCTTTCTAAATTCATCCCTTTCATCATTCGTCATAGCACAATAGTATTCCATCATTGTCATATACCACAATTTGTTCAGCCAATTGAGGGACATCCCTTTAGTTTCCAATTCTTTGCCACCACAAAAAGAAAGGCTACAAATATTTTTTATGCAAGCAAGTTCTTTCCTATTTTTAAAATCTCTTTTGGATACAGACTTTATAGTGGTATTACTGGATGAAAAGGTTTATATTCTTTTATAGCCCTTTTGGTATCATTCCAAATTGCCTACCAGAATGGTCGAATCAATTTGTGACTACACCATCAATGCATTAGCGTCACAATTTTGCCACATCCCCTCCAACATTTATTATTTTTCCTTAGTACCTTATTGGCTAATCTGATAGGTGTGAGATACTACCTCAGAAATGTTTTAATTTGCATTTATCTAATCAAGAGTAATTTAAAACATTTTTCATGTGATTATGGATCACATAAGCTTTAATTTCTTCATCTGAAAACTGCCTATTCATATCCTTGGACCATTTATCAGTTGGGGAATGTCTTGGATTTATATAAATTTGACTTAGTTCTTTATGAATTTGAGAAACGAGACCTTTATAAGATAAATTTGTTATAATTTTTCCCAGGATGTTGCTTCCCTTCTAATCTTGATTGCATTGGTCATGTTTGTACAAAAACTTTTTAAATTTAATACAATCAAAATTATTCATTTTATATCTTGTAAAGTTCTCTATCTTTTCTTTTATCATATTCTTCCCTTCTCCATATATATGACAGCTAAACTATTCTACTTTCTCCTAACTTACTTATAATATCACTCATTATGTTTAATTCATATGCCCATTTTGACCTTATCTTGGTATAGGGTATGAGATATTGATTTAAACCTATTTTTTTTGCCATACTGTTTTTCAGTTTTCCTGCAGCTTTTGTTAAATAGTGAATTCTTATCTGAAAATATTTGATCTTTGGGTTTATCAAACACTAGATTGCTGAGGTCATTTATCCCTAGTCTACTCCATTGTCCCACACTTCTATTCCCTAGTTAGTAACAGATTGTTTTGATGATCACTGCTTTATAGTACAGTTTAAGATCTAGTACTGTTAGCTCACCAACTTACACATTTTTTTTCATTAGTTCCCTGGATAATCTTGAACATTTTTTCTTCTAGATGATTTTTTTTATAACTTTTTCTAGTTCTATAGAATAATTTTTGTAGTTTTATAGGTATGGTACTGAATGAGAAAATTAATTTAGGTAGGATTGTCATTTTTATTATATGAACTCAGCCTACCCATGAGCAACTTATATTTTTCCCATTGTTTAGATCTAATTTTATTTGAATGAATAGTGTTTTGTAATTGTGTTCCTATCATTTCTGTCTGCCTTGGCAAATAGATTCCCAAATATTTTATATTGTATAGAGTGATTTTAAATGGAGTTTCTCTTTCTAACCCTGGATGCTTAGTTTTGTTGGAAATCTATAGAAATGTTGATGATTTATGTGGGTTTATTTTGTATCTTGCAACTTTGCTAAAGTTATTAATTATCTCAACTAGCTATTTAGTTGATTTTCTAGGATTCTCTAAGTATACCATTATATCATCTCAAAAGAGTGAGTTTAGTTTCCTTGTCTCCTACTTTAATTCTTTCAATTTCTTTCTCTTCTCTAATTGCTAAAGCTAGCATTTCTAGTACAATATTAAATAATAATGGTGATTATGGGCATTCTTGCTTCATTTCTACTCTTATTGGGAAGGCTTCTAACTTATCCCCATTGCAGATGATATTTGCTATTGTTTTTAAATAAATACTACTTATTATTTTGAGGAAAGGCCCCTTTATTCCTATGCTTTCTAGTGTTTTCAATAGGAATGGTTGTTGTGTTTTGTCAAAGGCTTTTTCTTCATCTCTTGAGATAATCATGAGATTTCTATTAGTTTGATTACTGATATGGTCAATTATGCTGATGGTTTTCCCAGTATTAAAACAGTCTTACATTCCTTGTGATATATTGCTGTAGTCTCTTTCCTAGTATTTTATTTTAGAGTTTTGCATCTATGTTCATTAAGGAAATTGGTCTGTAATTTTCTTTTTCTGTGTTTAGTCTTCCTGGCTTAAGTATCAGCAACATATATGTGTCATTAAAAAGAATTTGATAGGGCTCCTTCTTTGATTATTTTGCCAAATAGTTTGTATACTAAAGGGATTAATTGTTCTTTAAATGTTTGATAGAATCACTTGTGAGTTATCTGGCCTTGGGAATTTTCTCTTGGGGAGCTAATTGATGACTTGATTAATTTCCTTTTTCTAAGATGAGATTATTTAAGTACTCTTATTTCCTCTTTTGTTAATCTAGGAAATGTATATTTTTGTAAATAGTCATCAGATTTATTGTCATGTAATTGGGCAAAATAGCACCTAATAATTGTTTTAATTTTCTCTTCATTGGAAGTGAAATCACCCTTTTAACTTTTGATACTCATAATTTGATTTTTTTCCTATTTTTAAATTAAATTAACCAATAATATTTTTTCTGAGTCAATTCTTTTTTAAATTTTTTAAATTTTT
>NC_058132.1:304524972-304533082 GCF_016433145.1 Gracilinanus agilis
CTTCCGCCCCCCCCCCCCATAGCCGATGCACATTTCCACTGGTTTTAACATGTGTCATTGATCAAGACCTATTTCCAAATTGTTGATAGTTGCATTGGAATGTTAGTTTTGAGTCTACCTCCCCAATCAATAATATTTTTTTCATAGAATTAGCTTGTAGTCTTTTTTTAAAAGTTCAATAATACTTTTACTTTCCATTTTCATAATTTTTCCTTTGATTTTTAGGATTTTAAATTAATCTTTAACTGGGGATTTTAAATTTTAATGAAGCTGGGATTTAGAAAAGAAGAATGGAAGTTTGACCAAGCTGGAGGAAAGGAGGAGTGTTGGCTTTGTGGTCCAGGTCTTGCCATATACCCAAGGAGCTGCCAGTGTGGGATACCACCGAGAAGGAGATTTTGCAAGGAAAACATCGTGACCTAGGTTGAGGATAGGTCTGGGTAAACTGTTGGTGGACAACAGGTTAATCTAGCTTACTCCCTGGAGTCTGTTTTGGATTAACTGGCTGCTTTGAACTTGTTCCTGTTACATCTGTGACCAGCTTGGAGCATCTCTGAACCTGTACTGTGCAAACCCTTCTCTAGCCCCTCTTAGTTAGTTAGAGACCAGCTTAGTTAGATATCTAGTTAGTTAAACTATTAGGCTATTCTTTAGAATAGAAATACCCCTCTCCCTACTTCCCTCAGTCATTACCACTAAACACAATTTTGTTAGCACTTCCTGTCTCCTCTTAGTTATAAGAACCCACTACATTGGGTTTTCCCTGGTTGGCAGTTTGTCAGTTACAAGTCAACTGACATTCCTGAAACTCACATCCCCATTTGGTTTACCTGTGTTCCCCTATCTGTCCTTCCATTGTGAGGAGTCAGTGTGTCCTCAGTTTATTATTAATTCCCCATTCCCAGTATCACCTTTTTCAGGGGTATAAATTTTCCACTTAGGATTACTTTGGCTATTTCTCCCAAAATTTAATATTTGTCATTCTCTTTGATGAAATCATTGATTATTTCTATGTTTTATTCTTTGACCCACCCATTTAGAAGAATTAGATTATTTATTTTCAAATGAATTTTTAATTTGCCTTTCCATGAACCCTTATTAATTATAATTTTAATACATTATGATCAGAAAATTTTGTATTTATTATTTCAGTTTTTCTGAATTTGTTTGTGAAGTTTTTATGCCTCACCAATATAATCTTTAATACCAAACATCTGATTTGTCACAGATTTGATGGAGCAGCTGTATAGTCAGATATAAAACATCAGTCTTTTAAAGTAGTAAATAATATAGGCAGGCCTCAGTTCTCAATGGAGTAAAAAGGGGAGACCAAATCTCTATAGTCTTCACTATGATGAAAGAAATTGCCAAATCTTATGTTCTTTGGTAGATTGTCACAAAGACTATCATTACAGTGCCAGTGTACTTTAATCATTACTAATGTTAAA
Source organism: Gracilinanus agilis (assembly GCF_016433145.1). Taxonomy (NCBI): domain Eukaryota; kingdom Metazoa; phylum Chordata; class Mammalia; order Didelphimorphia; family Didelphidae; genus Gracilinanus; species Gracilinanus agilis. The sequence goes on from NC_058132.1 coordinate 304,526,421, forward strand.
CCACCAGAGGCCTGTTTAAAATCACTGATATCAATATGTTCAAAATCATTGATAAGCTGCTATCGATTATGACTTGGACAAAAAGTTGATGCCAAGAGAATTGTATTGATCTTTGACCTTGGTGGTGGCACTTTCAGTGTCTCCATTACTATTTAAGAAGGCATCTATGAAGTCCAAGTCTACAGCTGGAGATATCCACTTGGGTGGAAAGAAATATTGCATTATTGCATTATTTTAACAACTACATGGTCAACCATTTTATAGTTGAGTTCAAACAAAAGTACAAGATATTCTTAATGAGAACAAGAGAGCTGTCTGCCATTTATGCACCACTTATGAATATGCAAAGAGCTCCCTCCTTTTTGAGTCCTAAATCTGAATTGAGATTGACTTTCTTTGTAAAGATATTTACCTTAATACCTCTATTATCTATGTCCATTTTGAATATTTGAATGCTGATTGCTTCTGTGGCATACTGGACTTTGTGGGAAAAGTCCTAAAGGATCCCAAGCTAGATAAATCAGAAATCCATGATATAACTTTTATGATTGCTTCCACTCACATCTGTCAAATTCAGAAATTGCTGCAGGATGTCTTCAATGGCAAATTCCTCAAATGTACCAATGCAGATGAGAACTATTACCTGTGCTACTGTTGCCAAGGCTACCATCTTTTCTGGAAATAAATTTAAGAATGTGCTAAACTTAATGCTGTTGAACATTATTCCTCTTACTATTGGTATTGAAATTGTTGGGATAGTTATGACAATTCTAATTAGTAACACCATCCCAATAAGACACCTACCTTTACCATGTACTAAGACAACTAATTTGATTTGCTTATTTGGGTTCATTAAGTTAAGAGTGCAATGATAATGGATAACAATCTGCTTGTCAAATTTGTGTTAATAAGAATACCCTTATCCTCAGGGTTCTTCCTTAAATTGAAGTCACATTTGATATTGATGCTGACAATAATTCAATATTTCTGCTATATATGAGAGAACATGTAAGAATAAGTCATCATCAACAATTACAAAGGTCATGTCAACAAGAAATTATAAAAGAGGGTAAAATAGAAATGGAAAAAAACCTACAGATCACTTCCACTTTAAATCCCCAAATGACAACTCTCCAGAATGTTATAGCCAAATTCAAGAGCTCCCCAATATGAACACAGTTTTTGGATGAAGAAATCAAAGCTATATATAATTATTTTAAAATGCATTAAATAATCATTTATTAGAGAAATGAAAATAAAAATAAAAATAACTGAAATGTCATCACATACCTATCAGAGTTTCTAAAATGATGTAAGGGTAAAAATGACAATTATTGGAGGGGTGGAAAATTGGGATACTAATATACTCTAGGTGTGACTGTGAACTAATCCAAACATTTTTGAGAACAATTTGGAATCATGATCAAAGAGTTTTAAAATTGTGTAGTTCTTTTGGCCCAGAAACACCAGTTTAAGTTTATTTCCTAAGGCAATAAGTTTAAAATGAAAAGAACTGTAGAGAGCCATAAATAAGCAGTGTAATCTGTAAATCCTATCAGATCTAGCTATAGCTGATGATTATAATTAATTGATGACTCCTTTCATTATTAAAAGTTTTCCTGTGTAATAAATAATTTTAATTTAAAGAAAAGGGAGAAATACGTGGGAAGCCAATAAGAGAAACAGTCTCAAATAGATAAAAATCTGAGACTCCTCTTTTGACTCCTTTTCTGATCTACACCTTTCCTTATTGAAAGGCTTTAAGTTCCTAGCAAACCAACAGTTAAGAGGTTAACAATTTCTCTCCAAGACAAAAGACAGAAATTAAGCAAAAGGCTGTCTAGACTCTGAATCTTTTCTAGACACCTCAAGGTCAATAATGAACAACATTTAGACAAAACCTCCTCCAGTGGGGGCTATTCGTCCCTGAGAAATTATTCCCAGACTTAACTTTCAATAATGGACCAGCCAAAATTCAGCCTTGACCTTGTTCTATTCTGAAGTCAAATGAAATATTTTTGTGTTTTGATATGACATGATTTGTAAATTCTGTGCATCTGCGAAGTTTTGGCAGGATTCTTTTGTGTGAAACGAGTCTTGAAATATACATATATAATAAACTCCATGCTCCCGGAGACAGAGCTGGAAGTATGAGCTAAAAGACCTTCGGTGTCCTCACTTCTTACCAACTAAGCTGTTTTTATCACATTATCTGGAGATGATAAATAGATCTTGAGAAAGAACGTCTATGTTTTAAAGTATTTGCATCAGCTTTCTTTTTGGTGGCAAAGAAGTGGAAAATGAGGGGATATACATCAGTTGGGAAATGACTAAAAAATATGTGGCATATGATTGTGATGGAGCACTACTGCACTATAAGGTTAATCATGATGAGTGAATGAACAAAACCAATAGACCAATATATAGAGCAAATGAGATATTTTTGAAGGTCTTATGTATATTCACCTCCAGAGGAAGAACTGATAAACTGAAATAAGTAAGATGTAGTTTTATATATAAAATCATTTTATCAAATGATATCTTCTTTAAGGAGGAAGAGGTAGGAGAGAGTTAACTTGGTATTTTAATGTAACAAACAAGCAAATCATTCTATTAATTTCTTAAGAAGGAAATCCACAACAAAACTAGTGCTGAAGAGAAACAGAAGATCCTTGACAAATGTGATGAAGTAATTAACTGGCTGGAGAAGAACCATACAAATAAGAAGAGAAAAAAGAGCATTAGCAAAAAAAATTAATTTTAAAAAGTCTACAACTTCATAATTTGCAAACTTATTGTACTAAGTTGTACCAGAAGGCAGGGATGGTGCTACATTATGGATTTCTAGAGGGTAGAACAGCCCGATCTGGAGGTACTTCTTCTGGCCCCATCATTAAAGAGGTATACTAAGCACATCAGAAGACAAAGCATTCCACATAGCTTTCCAAAAATTGAAGAGTTCAAATTTGTAAATAAGACATTAGAAGTTTAAATGTAACATTTGAACAACTGTGTAAATCTGAACATTCTGTGTTCTTGAATATGTACAGAGGGACAGAAGTGTGCTATTTTTAGAGAGAGCCTCTCAGAGAGAGGTCTCATATCTAAAATATATTGAGACCTTTTATTTTAATTTATAAGAATAAGAGTTATCTCCAATTGATAAATGAACAGAATATATTAACAGATAATTTTCAGAAGAAGAAACCAAAGCCATATATAGGCATATGGAAAAATGCTGTAAATAATTATTGATTAAGGAAATGAAAACTGAACTCTGAGATATCACCTCAAACCCATCAGACTGGTTAAAATGACAAAACAGCAAAGTGACAAGTGTTGGAAAGGAAATGGAAAAAAATGGGTACCCTGATGTGCTTTTGGAGTTGTGTACTAATTCCAAAATTCTGGAGTGTAATTTAGAATTGCACCCAGAGAGTTATATACCCTTAGATCCAATAAAACTATTGCTTGGTCTATTTCCCAAGGATGTCAGGGAAAGAAGAAAAAAATCCATATGTTCCAAAATATTTATAATAGCTCTCTTTGTGGTGGCAAGGAATGCTACTGTACCATAAAATGTGGTGAACACACTGATTTAAAAAAAAAAAAAAAGATTGGAAAGAACTACATGAGATAATGACCAGTGAAATGAGTAGATCCAGAAGAACAGTATACATAGCCAAAGGAAGAATAAACTGCATGTTACTTCCAGAAAGTGAACAAAAAGTTGAAATATGAAAGAGAATTTTTACGTACATGTTGACTGCCTTGATGATATCTTGTGCAATATGAGAAAGATGGGAAGAGACCGGGACTCTTGTGGATGGAAATTATTATGTAGATATGAAGAAAATTAGCTAAAATTATATTTTATTTCATTTGTGTACTATCTTCTTTTTCTTTGTATATGGAAAAAGCTTGTTTCATTTGATTTTTTTTTAAATTTGGAATAAAAAAAGAAAAAAAAAGAATTCCATTACACTTTATCAATATGATAAAACAAATGAAAATGCTATTCTTGTCCCAGAAAACCAAATCTATTTAAAACTAACTGCATATTTTAAAAAAAGAAAAAGAAATGGAAATGAAGTAAGGAATATATAAAGTCTGTTTCTTAGCCCTTTGAACACATTTTAATACTTTTATTGTAGTGAGAAGGTAAAAAATAATTAATGATGACTTTAGGACCCTATTTGAATTAATGTGTTTTTCTTCTACTAGTTGAAGATTCCTTTATTTCATGTACTTAGAGCATATTGTCAACATGCTAAAAGTACCATTAAGGATTTCTAACCATGGACACTTAAATCATTATCTGTTCAAATGTGACAATGGACAACTCACAACATTTCAGAGCCTCTTCATCTTCCCCTTTCAATGTCAATCTCAACCAAGATTTTGGTTCTCTTCTTCTAAAATACTTCTTTATAGAGTATATTTCATACCTCTAATATATTTCTCTTTTATCTGTTTAAATCTTTATTTTCTAGTTCTAAAAGATAACTGGGTAATATTCCAATTGGTATCTCTATTGCAGCCCCTAGCCTTTTCCTAATATGGTCAAGGCATGATTTCTACTCCTCAGCAATCACAAGAAAGGCTTTTTAAAAGGGATTTCAGTGTATTTCAAAAACAAAAGGTTAAAACAAATATAAATACTCATAGAATACAAAATAGTCAAGTTGGAGAATATTAATTTCTGATTCCAAGATATCCCAGTTTAGTTATAAATGACTGTCACAAGCTATATTTTGCCCTTCGACTATGTTCTGTAATCTTTTTCTAAGGATAAAACATTGCTTTGATACCTAACCATTCTTTTTATATTTTCATGGTACCTCAAGGTCTTCTAATCTATCATTTCACAGATACAAACTGAGAACTAGACAGGTTAAGTGACTTAGACAGAATTAAAACTGAGGTCTGATAATACCAAATTTAGCCGCACAAGTTCAGTATTGTTTCTTGAATTACAGTGTTACCTATACAAAAGTGCCACCCCTTCTGGTAACTTTAACAACTTTAAGAATGAGTACTTCTAGCATAAAGAGATTAGAAGAAGACAGAGAGAGACTATAGATATAGACAGAGTCCAAACCTCTTATTTCAATGTTGTTAGAAACTCTGCTTCTGGATATTTATCAAAGATATCTGCAAAAAATTATGCATTTATAATACATTACATAAATAATAATTCAGCAATATAAAGTATTACCTATATAAAATTTCCACCAGTGAAAAGAGATTATATACACACATACCTAATAACACAGGTTTTTATCTGACTATCCAGTTTTATTTCCTCCTGTCTGTGTGGCCTCTTTAGTTTTCATAAGGGATTCCATATTTTGAAAATGTGTGTGGAGAATAAAGCAAGTTCAATGAATAAAATCTCATTTTCAAATATTATCTAATTATATTACCCAAATGCTATATATGTTCCCTCAGCAAAGATCCAGGATTTTTTTTAATACCCTTGTTATTAGCAACAAAGTGAATATCCAGGCAGGTTGGAAAATCAATGAAATCAACCAAAGCTTATGAAAGTCAATCACAGACATATCTGAAATGGAGATTACTCAGAGAAATGGCAGAAGCAAAAGCTTATCTAGGAAATCACAGACAAGTGAAGATTCCCAGAGAACAATCAACATTTGTCAGAGTAAGTTTTCAAAAACAGATGTATACCACACCCATAGTTTGGGACCTCTAAGAAGAAAAGGAGTAAGATGAGGGGATTGGAAATGTTGCATTTTTTAGGACCAGGCTTGTTGGTAATTTTGAAGCATTCAGTTTCTATCATTTTGTTTTGGTCCTTTGTACTGTTGGGCATATTGCTTTTTCTAGTTCTGCTCATTTCATGTTGCATTAATTTATACTAAATCGTTCTATGATTCTCTTTAATAATTATAATGTTGATAACACTGTAATATTTCATTGCATTCAGACATATCAATTTTTTCATTAACTTCCCATTTTACATGTAACTATTCACTTGTACAAAAATGTACTCTTAGAAATATTTGCTATTCAGGCATCTCTTGCCATCTCATCTCATTCATATTTCTGGATCAAGATACTTGGAAACTTCTCTGACTTCCTACTTAATAATTAGATTGCTTCCAGAATATTCAAATTATTTCAAAGCTAGACAAACCAAGAGTTTGTGCCCTTGAATATAAGAGTGATTATTCCTATCTTTTGCCTTCATTTTCAATTTGCTTAATGTAAGATAAAACCTTAAAATTGTTTTAATATATATTTCTCATTTGTCATTTGAACAAATGTTTCTTAATACCTTTCAATTGTTTTGAGCATTGTTCATTCTTATTCTTTGTTTCTTATTTTTTAGAAATGAGTTTTCATCACATATCTTTGTCAGTTGTCAAAACAATGTGTTCAAAAGTCATAGTGAACTTTTAAGTTTTTAGTGTATTCTATATATCTTAGATATCATACCTGTATTTGAGATATGTGAAAAAAGCATTTTTACAGTTTACTGCTTTCGTGCTTATCCTAGTTGCATTACTTCTTCTTCTTCTTCTCCTTCTTCTCCTTCTTCTCCTTCTTCTCCTTCTTCTTCTCCTTCTCCTTCTCCTTCTCCTTCTCCTTCTCCTCCTTCTCCTTCTCCTCCTTCTCCTTCTCCTCCTTCTTCTCCT
>NC_058132.1:304536034-304544866 GCF_016433145.1 Gracilinanus agilis
TCTTCTTCTTCTTCTTCTTCTTCTTCTTCTTCTTATTATTATTATTATTATTATTATTATTATTATTATTATTATTATTATTTAAAGATCTAGCTAATTAGCTTATAACAGAAAACAAAATGAATAGATAGATAGATCAATAGATAGATAGATAAGAACAACACCAGCAGTAATAAGAGAGATCAAAAAGATATCATCACCAAATGGGGAATACTCCAACACCTGAATATTCTTAGCTGGGAAGTCCCTTTTTTCAGCATTTCAGAGTCCTATTCAGGAAAGCCCCAGGCAAAACATTCCTTCCATGGGTGAGACTTCAAAGTCCACTTTCCTGAAGGTGGTTTTTATTGACCTTAAAACAAAGATGGGTTTTTTGCAAACTGTAGTTTGTATCACTGCTTCCAGGGTCCCAGTGACTTGGATAAGATCCTGAGCCCAAAGAAGTGGCCAGGCAAAACATGTCTCAAAATTTAATCAACAATCATGAAGAGAACACATTCTTTGTGACAATATTGGGGAGGGAAAAGAAGAGGGAAGGGAGGTGAAAACATGGATTATAAAATATCAGAAAATTATTATTAAAATTATATAGATGTACTTTTAAAAGTAATGCGGCAATAAAAGGCAAACAAGAAATTGGGGGAAATTTTTATAACAAGTATATATGAAAAATGATCCAATTCCCAAATATGTAGTTAATTGAGTCAAATTTATAAGAATACAAAGCATTTAATAATGGAGAAACAGTCAAAGGATACAAATAGGAAGTTCTTTGATGAAGAAATTAAAACTATTTTTAGAATATGAAAATACTCAGTCACTATTGATTTGAAAATGCAAATCAAGGCAATTGTGAGGTATCACCTCATACCAATCAAATGACCAGAATGGCAGAATAGGAAAATGACAAATGCTAAAAGGGATATAAAAAAATCATTACACTAAGGCATTCCTGGTGGAGCTTTGAATTGATATAACCATTCTGGACAGCAATCTGGAACCATGCCCAAAGATTCATAAAACTTAATACTCTTTGACCCAGCAACAAACACTAGTAGTTCTATAAAACAAAGAAATTAAATATTAGGGTAAAGATTCTACCTGTACAAAAATATTTATAGAAGCTCTTTTTGTTCTGGCAAAGAACCAGAAACTGAAGGATGTCTATCATTTGAGGAATGACTAAAAAAGTTGTGGTATATCATTGTAATGTATGTAAGGATGGGATTTGTGCAAGGGGGATGGGACAAAAGGAGCCAGAGAAGGAGTGGCTGACAGTTGGTGACAGTTGAGACCAGAGGGGATTCAATAATTATGCAAATTCCATCCTTACATGGACTACCATATTGGCATAAGAAATGATGAACAAGATGATCTCTCTCTCTCTCTCACACACACACACACACACACAAACTTGAAAGACATGTGAAGTGATGCAAAGTGAGATGAGCAGAACCATGAGAATATTGTACAAAGTAACAACAATAATATATGATGATCAATTGTGAATGACTTAACTATTATCAGCAAGGCAAAGATCTAGGACAACTTCAAGAGGCTTATAAGAAAGAAAAGATATTCTCAAAGAAAAGAGTCTGAATGCAAATGGAAACATATCATTCTTTATTTCCTCAATAAACTTTTCTCTAGTATTAACAATAGGTATATTCTTTCATAGCATGACAAACATGAATCTATGTATTTTTTGATAATAGAAGTACAACATATGGTACACAACCTGCCTTCTTGGGTAAGTGGGAGGGCTAGGAGAGAGAGAGAACATGGATTGCAAAATATATGAAAATGAAGATTAAGAAATTGTATTGACATGTAATCTGAAAAAAATTAAAATTTATTATGATAAAAAAGATTGCAGCAAAGCTGTTGAAACTTCCTGTATATTCACTGATTCTCCATCACTGATGACATAGAACTCTCTTGTAGCCCCTACATTTTTCACTCCCAGGCATATCAGTTAGTACCTCACTTTTTGGGCCACTCAATTATGTTGGAAGAAGAGTAATATAAAACTTTTTCCCATGAAATACCTTTATAGGATTTCCCCCTTCTTCTGTCATGGATGCTTAGATATATTCAAGTTCTCCTTATTACCATAAAGAAAGCTTTTTCTGTACAATGCTCTCCTCTAGTTCTTTAAGCCTTTTCTGGGAAGGAGTTTCATGGTGATGAAAAAGTGTTATGTGGACAGAAATATAGAGGAGCCAATCAATTTTACACTATACTAAGCAACGAGTTGCAATGGGTCTATCTGATCACTACATACACTCATGCCAACGATTTTATCACTAAGTTGACCATAATGCTAGGTGTCATTGCTCTGTCTGATGTTGTGGGCACCTAAAGGAGGATAGATCTTTTTTTGGAGGGAGGCAGGCAAAAGGAATTATCCTCCATGGGGATCACACCCAATCCTGAGCCTTCCTGATTAGTGTTATTAGAATAGAGTTTAGATATATGAGGTGTATATTCATCCCATTCTTTGGAGGGAAACATAGAAAACTGAACTGGACATCACAGCTCTCTGTCCAGGAGAGCGGATTTTCTAAGCAAGTCTTCTCCTTGAAGGCTCTTGGGGTACCATTGTGATGTATTCTAAAGGTGACTCCTTATTTCTTCCTTGATACTCATTATTCTGGTCTTCCTGTTTGATCCTTTTCCCTGCCTAACCATCTAAATTGCCTTTCTCAGGGTCTCCCTTAAACTCTCATCTAATAGAGGAAAATAGGGAGGGGAAGTCTGGATGCTTCTTGAGTTCCTACTACTAACAGTTTTAAAAGGAGGCCTCTCTTTTTCCCCCATTAACTCTAGCTCAACTTTCCTCTCTCATGCTGTCTTCAGGTCACCCTCTTCCCCAGATAAAGATATAGGCCACATAAGTTAGTACAGTTTCCTACTTTACAATTAGTGCACTTTGGATACAGTCATACTTTTCAATGAAACTCAGTGTTTTGTAATATCCCCTTAGTCAATTTTTATCAGTGGTCTTGGATAATCCAGACACCATGATTGTAAGAGAAAAGAGGACTATTTTTCAAAGTGTATATGTATTGAATATGTTAATATGTTGCATGTTATAACTTAAAAAATATTGCCAAACATCAGTCTTTGATTATCCCCACCATCTGCTGTCTTTTCTCCTACATTCATGCTTTTCAGTAAACCAAGAAAAGAACACAACTGTGCTGAGTGGATCTCCAACAAATTTGTTACCATTTCTCAGCTGGGCCCACATCCAGGCCTTGGAAGGCAATCCTTTTACTGAAATAATCCACTACCTCACATTTGCACACACTGCAATGATTCTCCCAAAATGTTTTATCCCTTCTCAAATCTTGCATGGCTTCTCCTTCCCCCAAACCTCTCAAGTCAGACTATTGTTGCATATCTCCCCAAAAATTTTGGAGATATTTGTTAAGAATTTCATTTTTTAGGGGGCAGCTGGGTAGCTCAGTGGATTGAGAGCCAGGCCTAGAGACAGGAGGTTCTAGGTTCAATATGGCCTCAGACAGTTCCCAGCTGTGTGACCCTGGGTAAGTCACTTGACTCCCATTGCCTATCCTTACCACTCTTCTGCCTTGGAGCCAATACACAGTATTGACTCCAAGACGGAAGGTAAGGGTTAAAAAAAAGAGAGAGAGAGAATTTCCTTTTTTACTGCTCTTCAAAATTTAGCCCCAAAATCCTTTCTGCCATTTTCTCCACTTTCACTCCCATCTGATATGAGGTGCCCCTTCTATTTGTCAAGAGAAATACCTGCATATGAACAAATTTTCCCAATTCATCTTCTCCATATCACCTCCATGGTCTCATTTATCTTCAATCTCTCCCTTTCTACTGGTTGATCCCCTACTGCCAACACACATTCTTATCTTCCCCACCATTAAAACACCCTCACCTCACCCTTTCCTCCCTTCAGGGGCTAAACATCTTGAGGTTGTCTAAAATAGATGTTTCCATTTTCTTTTCTCTTGTTCTTGTCTTTATTCTGTATAGTTTAGCTTCCTACCTCATCTTTGAATTGAACCTTTTACTTCTGAAAGTATAAATTATTTCTTAATTGCCAAATCCAAAGACCTTTTCTCAGTTCTTATGCAATTTTGGTCACACTTTTATACTTGTTACTTTATTTTCTCTAGGTTTTTGTTGACCTTATCCTTTCTTATTTCTCCTCTCACTTGTGGGATAGCTCCTGTTATGTAGAGATGGATGCATGGAATCCCTGCAAAATACAGGGACAGCCTCACCACAATTCCAGGGGACCCCCTCTGGAGAACTTTGGGTGAGGGGGCAGTTGAGAAGGGTTGAGAGAGTTGCTTTTCTGGGGGTTGAGGTGAGCAGACTCACTGCTTACTACTCCTGACTTGGGGGGTTCACCTGAGTGGCCTTTGTGGCAAAAGTCATTGTGGTTTCTACTCAGGGGTTAGCCTTTTTGTTAGGATTAATCCTTATCAATATTAATATAATAATTATTTAGTTATTTAGTGTTTAGATATATTCACTGTTAACAAGAGAGTCTGTGTAGCTAGGTGCCTTCACCCCCTTCTGTGGAGGGGAAGGGCAGTTTCAACCTAACAGATCAGGGTCACCTTTCCTTATCCAAAAACCTTCATTAACCTCTCTAGCTTTTCCTTTTACTTCTTAATATAAGCTTTACCTTCAAAATCTGTGCCTGAGAATTATTTGGGAATACTCACTGCCCAAGTCTGGTCATCTAGTTTGAATCCTGTCAGCTGCCAGTTTTAAGAAGATCAGTTTCATCTCAGTCCTCAACATATAAATAACTAGCTTCTACTTATTCCTTTATCAGACCTGTGAGGAATATAAGTTAAAGAAAGGGAACATCATTGGGTTTCAGCCATAACAGAAACTTACCAGAAGTATCTCAGTCAGTCTCCATTTTTCCAACTGAAACCTCAACTGCTTGGGGGGAGGGGTTTGAGAGTCAAGAGTGTCTTACCCCTCTCTTCTCACTGAAGCTTGTCAATCAGTGACTGTGTCTTGAAGGTTTACTGGTGCTGACATATTTATCTGCTTCTCCAAAACATCCGTTATTATCATCATAACACTCCCCACCAGAGTCTTTTCATGACTATTCAGGTCACACCGGCTAACCCTGAGTGTCCCACAGGACTCTGCCTCAGTACTATTTCATTTAGGGATCTCATTAACATTCAAAAGCTCTTCATAATGATGATTCTCAAAATTGCTTGTCCAATCCTAATATCTCTGCTGACCTCTGTGATATCTTACATCTTCATCTGTATACTAGACATCTTGAATTAAAGATACTATGGACATCATAAATAAAACATGTCCAAAATTTACCTCATTATCTCTTCCCTCTAACTTTTCCTTCCTAAATGTCCACTTACTGAGAGTGTCAACATCCTTTCTTTCACTCAGACTTGAACTTCGCTCTTTACTCTCTTTCATTCCCATATCCATTGTTTTGTGGAGATCTAGCAATTTTACTCGCATAACATTTCTCATATAAGCCCCCTTCTCTCCATTTTATTTCCTCTATCCTAGTGCAGACTCTTCTTGACAATTGCAAAAGACTTCTGATTGGGTCCAAGATCAAGCAAGTCTCTTCACACTCCAGTCAATGATCTTCCTAAAGAATGCATCTGACCATCTCTTCTATCTTCCCATCTCTTCTCTAACATCTAATAGATTCAAAAATCATGTTTTATAAAGCCTGTTGTAATCCTCTCTCTGTCTCTGTCTCTCTCTCACACACACACACACTCACACACACACATACACACAAACACACAGTCTTCTTATTCATTGCATTTCCCTCATATTCTTTGAAAACTAGAATCATTGGTCTTATTGCTGTTCCTCAAACAAGACAATCCATCTCCCAACTCTAGACATTTTCACTGTCTCCTATGTTTTGAAGTTTCTCCCTTTCATCTCCACCTCCCTCCATGGTGGCAAGGTAGAATTTCTGTATCTTTGACTCTCTCAATCAGTCTCTTGCTACAAATGAGATAAACTCTGAGGGAAGTTTCTTAGTAGACATAAGCTATGAAAGTAATGTAATTGTGATGAAAAGCATGAAGCAGGAAGGTCAAGGTAGAGGAAATGGGGAAAGGGAAGAAAGAATCACCAATGTGATCAAGTTTTCATCAGCAAATTCTGATATGTGTCTGTGACTAAACAAAAATTGGGAACAGAGCCTTTTGGATATGAATGAAAGGTAAATATACTTAACTCACAACCAGTAACAGGAGCGGTAGGGAGAAGATAGAACTAAGACTGAAATTCTCCTAGGGCCAATGTTAGCCTCTTTTTCAAGCTACATCAACTCTGACTGGCCGCCATCGGCCCATTTAGTAAGTGACTGCTTCACTGTCCTGTAGTCAATGCAACATAATGCAATGTTATTATAGGAAAGAGATGCTGGGCTCCCCAAGCAAATTACAGGTATATGTCATTTTCTGCAATCTTGGCAAGCTCCTGAAAATTTGTGTGCAAATCACATTTTGTTAAATTGAATTATATTTTAAGTGCACTGGGGGAGTGCACTTACTATTGAAAAGAACCTGCAGTGAATCTATTGGCAAAGAAAAGAATACTTTGGTAAAATTAAATGATCACTTGCTGATTTATCTGTTTCTTTATAACTGAAATTTTAATACTGTGATTTTTTCCCCTTATGTGAGTTCCTCATGTACTGACAATATCAGTTTATCATTATCATTATGCCCCAATTAGGACCATTTAATGCCTTGGCCAACTGTATATATGCATAAAAAGAGAAGAGGTAGGAGAGGTAGAATGTCATCCCATGTTTTATTTTGTTTTATTATATTTGATGACTTTGGGACATTTTGCATTACTGTAGAAAATAATATCTTACTCCCAGCATTTCAGAATTACAACATATAGTCTTAAGCCCCTCTCTCTCTCTTCTGACACTGCCACTCTTCTGGTACAAGTCTTTGCCAATTCACACCTAGACTATTACTATAATCTACTGCTGGGTCTACCTGCCTCAGCTCTTTCCCTGTTCCAATCCATCCTCCAATAAAGTGATTTTCCTAAGTCCCAGGCATAATCACATCCTACTTATACACACATGCACACATTCATGCATGCATACACCCAATAAACTCTAGTAGCTTCTTATTGCCTTCAGGATCAAATGAAAAATACTCTATTTGCAATTCAAAACCTTTCATAATCCAGTGCCCCCACCTTTCCAGTCTACTTATTCACTAACAAGTACTCTTCAATGCAGGAACACTGGCCTCTTGGCTGTATCATAAGTAAGACATTCCATCTCTCAATTCAGGGCACTTTCTCTGGCCATTCCCCATTTCTGAAATGCATTTTCTTCTCTTCTCTGACTTCTAACCTGTATGGAGCTTCCTTTAAGTCCCAACTAAAACCCCACCTTCCCCAGGCATCCTTCAGCAAAACCTTTTAATCCTAGTGCCTTATTTCTCTTATTTCCTATTTTTCCTGTATGTAGCTTGCTCTGTGTATATTGTTGTAAGCTTGTTGTAAGCTGCTTCATGATAGGGAATATCTTTCTCCCCACTCTTGTAACTCTAAAGCTTAGCAAAGTGCCTGGCACATAGTAGGCACTTAAGAAATTGTGCGTTCGCTATGGGAAGGGGTTGGGAGGAGGGTTGGGAAAGAACATGAATCACGTAACCATGGAAAATTTTTCTTAATCAATAAAATACAATTTTTTTAAAAAATAAATTTTTATTGATGAATTGTCTTATTTCTAGCAACAAGATCATGACTACACCTGTCTTCATGTTTTATTATTTATTCAAAGGTAGGAGCTCATAATTGACATGAATCACAGTCTATAGGTTATTTGAACCATCATTGATCTGGTTAAATTAGAGCTTGATTTAATGCTGTGGTAAGAGCTGGGAGTAGCTACTTAAAAACTGACCACAGACAGCAGAAGGGAATGACCATTTATATCATACCTCCTGTGTGCCAGACACTGTGCTAAAGGTTTTATGAATGTTGTCTCATATGATCCTCACAACAACTCTGGGAGGTAGAAACTGCCATTATCCCCATTTTTCAGTTGAGGAAATTGAAGGAAAGAGAAGTTAGGTGATTTGCCCAAGGTCACACAACTGGCAAATGTCTGATGTCAAATGTGTACTCAGAGCACTCTCCCTATTCATTGCATCACCTGGCTGCCCATGTGTCCCTACTCAAGTCATTTAACCTCTCTCATCCTCAATTTCCTTATCTGTTAAATAAGGATAGTGACATTTACTTCATTTAATTGTATTGAGGAATAAAAGTGCTATATAAATGTTAATTTTTATTATGATGATTATTAAGATTAATTTTCATGTCAGATTTGATTAGGCTGGACACAGATATGTACATATACCTATACCTAAAGACTATGCTAAAAATGTCTCAAAGACTATACTCAAAAAGTCTCAAAATTGGGCAGGTGTGGCTCCTTCCTGTGTAAATTTAGCAAGATTTAATATATTTAATGGATAAACTCTTGGGTTCCTGCCTATTTTGTGCACAGTCATAAAAGAGAGGAAGTTTGAAAGAATCTCCAGACCATCTTGTCACAGTAATAGCATAGCAGGATCAGAAGCACTGGACTAAAATCAAAAGATCAAGGTTTTAGTGGCGTTCCTAACTATGTGACTACAACAGTCAGAAAATCACAGAATTCAGTGTGAAAAAATATCTCACGACTCATATAATCCAAATTATAAATTATATTTATACATAGACACACACACACACACACACACATATATATATGTGTGTGTATATATATATATATACATGTATATATAT
>NC_058132.1:304546071-304578479 GCF_016433145.1 Gracilinanus agilis
GCAAGTCACTTGACCCCCCATTGCCTACCCTTACGACTCTTCCACCTATGTCAATACATAGAAGTTAAGGGTTTAAAAAAAAACGTAAAAAAAAATTAATTTCCAGGGGGGCACTAAGTAATATTTTTTTTCTGGAAAGGGGGTGGTAGGCCAAAAAAGTTTGGGAACCACTGATATATACAGACAGACACACAGACATACTTCAAATGCTTCAGCAGGTCACTTCAGCTAATTCCCTATCCATTGAGTCCAGAAAAGTGGATGACCATTTGGTGTAACCTTAGAGAGGGAGTTCTCACTCAGGTACAGCTGGGCTAGGCAGACTCAGAAGTCCCTTCCAACTCTAAGAATATATGATTCTACAAATCACAAGCAGATTGTGTCTACTGATTGCAAATGAGTTGATTAGATATTCATGCCAAAGAACTGAACTGAATTCCGTCCTAACAAATATCTTTAAGACAAATATATCTGCTTATTATGATGAGATTTGATGAGCAGTGACTGATTTGAAGGAATTAATATTCAATCACATTCTCCAAGCATTCATTAAATACCTGCTAAGGATCAGGTACTGTGCTGGGCACTGAGGATAGAAAGACAAACTAGAGGAGTCCAACAGCGCCGGACGTCATCCTAAAATGAGTCTGGCAAAACTCTGTGACTAGAGAGAGAGGCCTGGACAGAGAGGGGAAGAAAATTTTTATTTGTCGTTAACCAAAGCAGACACTGTATTTTCAAAATAAGGCGTTCCAAGTCCAAAAAACTCTGGGGAAAATGCTGATTCTGTAAAATAAAATTGTCAGTCATAATGCTGAGGCCCTGTAAAACTTGTTTATGGACTAACATTAAACCATGATAAAAAAAAATATAAAAACTCACTGGAAAGTAGTGTTGAGTTGCTAAGCTGTTTCATCCCAGTGCCAGTTAACAATAATTTACTTGAATGACTGTCTTTGGAAGAGTTATACTGGAGATATTGTTATTTTTTAAAGCTTCTGAAGACCTAAGTTCAAGTCCAGATTACTCCACCTACTACCTTGAGAAATCTGCACAAGTTATTCTAAAACTCTAAGTCTTGGTTTCCCCTATCTATAAAAATGGAGATAGCGATACTTGCACAACATTCCTCAACTTCTGAAAAATTCCACTGATTCCTCATTGTGATACGAAGGTGAGCCTGCATTCCTGAAGACAATAACAGTGCAAAAAAAAAAGACCTAGCAAGTTCTATCCTGCTCTAAAGATTTTGAGTACAATTCCCAATAACGGACTGACTCTACATTCTGGCAACCAACCCACCTAAATACAGAAAGACTCATCTCATCACTAATCACCCTTATCACAGCCAATAATTCAAGTGAACCAGCAAAAGGCAGCATTATAATGATCAGAGCGCCACCCTCTGCATTGGTAAGACCCATGTTTCAGGCGTGCCTCTGGCACACACCGGCTGTGTGCAGTCAGTGGACAAGTATTTATTAAACTCCTACTGTGTTCTGGGCACTGTGCCAAACACTGAAGATACAAAGAAAAGCAAAAACAGTGCCTGCCTTCAAGGAGCTCACAGTCTAATAGAGGAGACAGCATGCAAATAACTAGGCAGATAAAGAATATATAGGGGTAGCTAGGAAGCACAATGGATAGAACACTGGAGTCTGGAATCAGGAGGACCTGAGTGCAAATGTGACCTTAGACACTTCCTAGCTGAGTAACCCTGGGCAAGTCACTTAACCCTGATTGCCTAGTCCTTTCTATTCTTCTGTCTTGGAAGTGAAGGTAAAGGAGGGAGAGAGAGACAGAGAGAGACAGAGACAGAGACACAGAGACAGAGAGAGACAGAGACAGAGAGAGAGACAGAGAGACAGAGAGAGACAGAGAGACAGAGAGAGAGAAAGAGGCAGGAAGACAGTCAGGCAGACAGAGAGAAAGAAATTTAGGAGACCTCAACTTTTAATGACTTGATAAGCAGGAATGCTTAGGTTATCAAGTTAATGTTAACTTTGTTCTTAAGGAAGAATGGGCATTCAGTAAGGTATAGACTGCTACATGTGGTTCTACCTCCCCTCTAATAGAAGGCACTTTTCAGAACACTTCACCTGTATTCTTCAGAGGAATCACTTACAACCTAAAAGGAATCAATGTGATTTGTTAATCATTTATATTTACTTATAAACCTATAGGTGACCACTTGACTCCATGAGACACACAACACCAGAACTCTTTTGATTTGATTTCATAAATCTTTGTGGGCTATGACAAAAGTCAAGTTTCTTTTTTTTAATCGAACGCAGTCAATCAATTCCCATAAACTGTAGTCCAAGGTTGGCTCCTTTCTCCTCTCTTACTATTTTGGTCTTCTGTTCCCTGAGTGTACATGTAGTATATGATTAGAATTCAAAAATATATATGCATATATCTACATACATAGATATGAGTATATAAAACACTTGCATGTGTTTATATGGTATGTGCGTACAACCTAGCCAGCTAGGAAGAACCATGGAAACAAGGAACTATAGTGAATAAGTTTAGATGCCTAGCATCAGGAAGAGTTGAGTTCAAATTCCTCCTTCTTACTAGCTGTGTGACCCAAGATAAGTCACTTAACCTCTCTTTTCCTCAGTTTCCCCATCTTTAAAATAGAAATAATATTAGCACCTGTATCCGAAGACTGTTGTAAGAATCATATGAGATATTTGTAAAGCAGTTAACACAGTGCAAGGCACGTAAGTAATCATATTATAAATACTATCTATTATTGCTTTCTAGAATAGAAAAGAAATGTTATGTAGGTCACCAAACATCAATGTAATGAGAGAAATAATATGCCAAACACAGAATATAAAGTCTTAGTAGTCAGAGCACCTATCTTTACTCTGTCCTAGTTCTTAGTCTAAAATGATTTATAGGATGCAAATCATCAAAATGTAGGCCTATCTTATGAATATAAACAGATTATAGGATGATTAGTATGCTGAATATAATTCTTGCGAACTTCCATTTCTGAAAAGATGTCAGCCACCTGATGTTCCTCAGAATACAATGAGATGAGCAGGTCTGAAATCAGCACTGGCTTCTTCTGGGGAAAGACCTTGAAAAGGTACTCCGCCATGCTCAACAGAAACTATACAATTGAGAGATATAGTCCTCAAGATGATCACAAAGAGCAATGCATCACATGATTTTTCAGTGATGGATTTTTCACATGCTATTTCCAACTCACCAGACAGTTGACATGGCACTCTAGGCTCTAGCTAGGCATATCAACCTCACTAAATTACAAACACTGTGGGGAATGCGGTTAGTCAGTCAACACTGAGCAAACATTTATCAAACACTTACTATGTTCCCCTTGTTTATTCATAAATGAACAAGAAAACAGTCTCTATCTAAGAGCTTATATTCTAATGGGAATGGAAGATGTAAATAAACCGGGTAAATATTCTCTCTTTGACTCTATCTCTATCTCTGCTATCTCTGTCTCTATCTCTCTCCATCTCTCCCTCTCTCCATATACATATATTTTTCTGTACATATAAATATACACACTATATATACAATAAAATATAATACACACTATATATATACACACTATATATACAATAAAATATAATACACATATAACAAATATTTATAGGCTCTCTATATATGTGTGTGTGTATGTGTGTATATATATACACACACAAGCTATACATCTGTATGGAGAGAGAGAGAGACAGAGAGAGAGAGAAAGCAAGAGTTGGAGAAAAAGAGATAGGGAGAGAGACAGAAAGAGAGAGAGTCGGAAAGAAAGAGAGAGAGAGGGAGAAAGGTTTTTGCTGTATTTTGATGGAATTGAGGAGGACTAGTTGTAGAAGTAAAGTGACAGAGCTTTCTTATGATGAGTGAGTATAAAAGTGTGAAGTTGAGAGATGGAAAATTTGGGGTGAGGAGCATCAAGTAGATTAGTGTAGCTATATTAGTGTAGATGAAGGAGAATTAAGTGTGAGAAAATTACAAAAGTAGGAATGCCCTAGGTTAAAAAGAGCTTCAAATGACACATAAATGACTTTATATTTTATTTGATCCTGTAGGTAATAGGGTTCCACTGGATTTCTTGTAGTAACATAGATCAGACCTACTGTGTGTCAGAAAAATTATCTTAGCCTCAGACTGGTAGACAGTACAGAAAGTGAGACAACGCATGGGGAACAGTTAGAAAGTTAAGGGAATAAAAATGTCAAGAGGCAATAAAGGCCTGAGTCAAGATTTTGGTCCAGAAAAATGTGAATTTCAAGAGATATTGTGAAGTTAGAAATAATAGACTTGATAATAGATTGGATATGTGGGGTGAGTGTGAATTGTTTCAAGGATAACAATGAGACTGCCAGCCTGGCATTACTGGGAACATGGTTGGGTCCTAAAGAGTAATAAGGAAGTTGGGAAGAGAGATATGTATGGAATTAAGGTAGTTCTCTTATTGACATGAAGAGTTTAAGTAGTCTAATGGACATCTGGTTCAAGATGTCCAAAAAGCTAAAAAAAATGACAAGGTATATAAAGAATTGGGTAATGTCCTGAATAAAGATAATAATTGTACCATATGCTGCCAAGTCATGCCACCATGTGTCATAGAGTAAACTAGATTTGGAGTCAAAATGTCTGGGTACAAACTTTGTCCCAATTACTTATTGACTATATGACCTCAAGTAAGTTAATTAGCCTCTCTGATTGAAAAAATTTTAAACTATATATAAAAATAGAATGCTCACAGATAAATGGGGTATCATGGACATATAAGGCCTTGAGCAGAGAACAGGGGTTGTAATAATCCACCAGGAGGCCAAAACTTTGGAACAAACTAAATTATGGAAATAATTACTTTCTCTTCATGTTACACCTCTTGATCCAGTCCTGGCCTCTACTCTTATAGCTGGTTTTCATGCATTCTCATCCTCTTGGATTCAGTATTCCTAAAGGACTAAGATATAAACCAAGCCTGACCTTTGTGGTTTTGGTTTGGCTCTCAACTCCATTCAAACTTTGACCTCTTTTTATGGAAATGTTGTAAATATTAGTATGAGTTGGCCCTTCCTCAGGTGGAATATGACTATACTTATTTTTATTGCTACAAATAAAGCTAAGATTTACCAAACAAGACATTGAAATTTGAATTGTGGCTTCAAGATGGCTTCAAAAACACTTCAATCATTACTTTTATGAAAATAATCATTAGTGTTTATTTATTGTCTAGGTGATAAAAGCAATTTATATTCTTTGGTTTATGACAATTGTAGCCTCCACTGGTGAAGGGTCTATTGATATTGATGAAATCATTAGTCCAAGAAATTTTAAAACAGCTCTAAGACATGTTCTCCTCAGAAGTTAGGATCAAAGAATCACAAATCTCAAGGTAAAGAGGACTTTAAAAATCCATAAACACTGATATACACATGACTGCTTTGAGAAAAATATTCCAAATAAAAGACACATGTACTAAGGTGACCAAAAAAAATCCAATGGAAAATGACAAGCAAAATAATCTTTGATGTTGATGAACCAGCCTCAAGGATCATATATATTAAAAATGAATTAATTTCTTCAGCAGGTCCTATTTGAACCTCCGGCTTCCATATGCAGCCTCCTTTCTGCATTGCCAGTGGGAAAAGGATGCATCCTGCTAGGGCTGCAATCCCAGTCTCTAAAATACATGATTGAAACTTGAGAATTGGAATTAATATTTCTTACTTAGTGTAATTATGTAGATAGCTGTTTCTCCTGTGGTCTAGTCAAGGAAAAAATAATATACACAGACAATAAATACTTCCAGTCACAGAAATGAGATTTCTCCTTCTGTTGATGCTCAGGAACTGTATGACTTGGCAAGAAAAACAGTTTCTGATGGTGCCATACAAAGCAATCACTTTCAAATAAACTAATAAGAACCTCTAATTCCATCCTCACAGTGAGGGGACCCCATGTGTGCCTGCCTACATTAACTTATGGCACATGATTTTACCGTTTGTGAAAAACAAGGAAAATTAGTTGTCTAGTGGTAAACAGTACTCTCACAGCAAGTCTTTTTTTTTTACACAACAAATTCTACAAGAAAGATTTTCCTCAGGAAAATTGGTACTTGGAAAGCCACCTATTGCTTGCAGAGCATTCTACTGCCCTAGATATGTGTAGTGAATGGATATGAACAGAAGGTCTGATTCATTTCTTCAAAGATAGTAGATGTGGGGAAAAGGTAAGACAGCAGATGAAAGGCCCTGAAAATATACCTGAAGTGGGAAATATTTAATTTCCAAAAACAGGGTTTAACAATGAATTGGTAAGAAGCCTCAGCTGCAGACTGGCCAGCTTGATATGAATCATAAAAGCATATAATGGTATTTGAATTACTCAGAACATTCAATAATTTTTATATGATTCCATTTTGTGACAGCAATCATTATGCATGTACTTGTTCTGAGACTAGACTTACTCAGAAATTTGACCTTGATCAAATGAAACTAGACTGAGCTTATTTAACAACTTTAGCTAGTTCTCTGACAGGTGAGTGTTAAATTTCATATTATTCATTTGTCTTTCATGGGTCTTTTGTTATCCTTTTAATTCTCTTTTTTTTACATTAAGCATTGTGCCAAGGAAATATGTAAATATTATTGTTTTTAAGAATCATATTTCATTTTTTATGACTGGTAATGATATCACGGTGATTATTAGTATTCGAAAATAATAGCTTCAAGGATCAATCAAGTCTAAAATTAAATAAGGTAGACATCACTAAATCACAAAAGAAAGTGTAGAAGTGAGCTCCAGTGCCCAGAACTGATTAGGTATTTTTTTTAAACAGCTAATTAATCTCTAGAACAAAAAAGGAAAAAAAAAGAAAAATATTTCAGATGAACTTGGCAGCTGTAGTGGCTCTAACTTCTACAATGTAGTGGAGGTTTCTTAACATGGAAAAACAGGAAAAATAACACAACAACAATAATAGGAAAAAACACCCACCTATTCCCTACCATTAACAAAAATAAATAAGTAAATAAATAGAAATAAGATCACCACCATCAGTAACAAAATTTGCCGTAGTCAAAATGATAGAAAAAGTAGACTACTATAGATTGGCAAGACAATTTTTGTTGATGAAATTTGTTTTTTTTAATTGAAAATGATAGCAAAATCATAATAGAACTCTACATATTTCCATCTTCATCACTATACACAGTATCTGCTCTAGGAAAGTATTTCATTATTTTTCTTGACTTCCAAGTATCTAACAATTATTCACCCCATTGACAGAATGTTGAATTTTGGACACATATAGTCATACATTATAAAAGAGAATTCTTATAAAATTAAAGATGTTAAATGACTTTCCCATTGTTTCACAGTAAATGTAGAAGAGAGAATTCAAAACCAGATTATTCTGACCAAAATTACAGTGCTAGATACAAAAATCATCTCCAAAATTATCTAGTCAATAAACAAAAATAAAATGTAGAATGAATTTATTGCAGATACACAAGAGTTGACTGACCTGTAGGAACTTCTGAATACATATTAAGTAATGCATATATTCCTCATTATGCTGCAGTACTGTTAAATAATTTATGATGTGTTTGGAAAAAAGAATCAAACATCATTTAAAAATTTAAGAGTTTATTTTTTAATATTTTATTTTTCCTCAACAACATAAAAATACATCTTAACTTTTTAAAAAAAGTTTAAGCCAATTCTCATCCTCCTCACCCCTTTTCCTGAGATAGCACACAGTCTGATATAGATTTGATCTGTGTAGTGGTTTAATACATCTTTTAATATCATTTTTAAAAAGAACCCAAACAAAGAGAAGAAAAGTAAAGAAATTAAATGAAATACAGTATCTCAGTCTACATTCAGGCTCCATCAATTTGGTTTTTTTTTCCTTTGAGATGGATGATAATTTTCACCATGAATCCTTGAGAATTTCCTTGGATCACTATATTTCTATGAATAACTATGGCATTTATAAATGTTGATCATATAATATTGCTGATACAGTGTACAGTGTTCTTCTGGTTCTTCTCACTTTATTTTGCATTAGTTTATGCAGGTTGTTCATGGTTTTTCTTAAATTTAATCTTTAATCATTTATTTTAGCATAGTAGTATTCCATTACAATCAAATGCCACAACTTGTTCAATCATTCCCTAGTTAATGGTCATTCCCCCAGTTTCCAATTCTTTTCCACAATAGAAAGAGCTGCTATATTTTTTTGTTGTTAAAACAAATGCTTTTACATCGTTAAAAATATCTTTGTGGCACAGACTTAGTAATGGTATTCCTGGATCAGTTTTATAGCCCTTTGGGCCTAGTTCCAAATTATTCTCCACAATGGTTAGATCAGTTAACAACTCTACCAGCAGTGCATTGCTGTCTCAATTTTCCCACATTCTCCTCCAGCATTTATTATTTACCTTTTCTGTCATATTAGGCAATCAAATAGGGGTGAAGAATTACCTCAGAGTTCTTTGGATTTGCATATTTCTAATCAAGAGAAATTTAGAACATTTTAAAATGTGATTATACAAAACCTTGATTTCTTCATCTGAAAATTGGCTATTCATATCATTTGACTATTTACCAATTGGTGAATGATTTGCATTCTTATAAATCTGATGCAATTATCTATATATTTGAGAAATAAGGCCTTTAATAGAATATATTTTATGGGAGAATCTTCTCAGCTTTCTCTTTTCCTTCTACTATTAGTTGCATTGGTTTTGTCTGTGCAAAAACTTTTTAGTTTACTGTAATCAAAGTTATCCATTTTACAGCCTATGATACTCTCTATCTCTTGTTTGGTCACAAATTATTCCCTTATCCAGAGATTTGATGTGTATGCTCCTTTAATATGAATTACATCCAAAGCATGTATCCATTTTGACCTTAATCTTGGTATAGATGTGAGATATTGTTTTATACCCAGTCTCTTCTTACAATTTTCCAGATTTCCCAGCAGTTTTTGTCAAATAGTGATTTCTTGTCCCAAAAGCTTGGATCCTTAGTTTCATCAAACACTGAATAGCTATGGTTATTTGCCACCATATATCATATAATTAATCTATTTCACTGATCTACTGCTCTATTTATTAGCCAATATCAAATTGTTTTGATGACACAGTTTTGATATATGGCATTCCTAGGCAACATTCTTTCACACCTTTTTAAAATTTATTCCCTTTATATTCTTGACCTTTTGTTCTTTCAAATGATTATTGTTATTGCATAATCTAATCCTGTAAAATAATTTTAGGGCATGTAGATTGGTATGGAAAGCATATCATTACAAACCATTATATAATATTCTTACTAATAAAGAAAAAATAACAAAATATATAGACCTAAATATTTCACACATAATCATATATTGCATAATGACTGAGGAAAAGAACAAGTCATAAAAGCAATAAATAATGCTAAGGTATTGATGATAGATGAAATAATATTTTAAAACTTTGGGAATTCAGGTAAGAGTCATCAAAGGAAACATTTATGTCTTTAATAATTTATATTAGCAAAAATTTAAAAGAGAACATAAAAGAGCCACACATTTGATTATAATGGAATTAAAAGAGAAACTACAAAATAAAAAGACAATGCTATTGATAGAAGTAAGATCTCTTTTAAAAACCTAGTTAAATAAGTAAGGTAAAACATTGGTTAACATTTTTTAAGAATTGCAGGAGTCAAACAGAGGAAAATTAAATTATTTTTTTTAAATTAACACTATAAATAAGAAAAAATAAAATGAATTATCACAAAATTCATATATGCTCTAATACTAATTTCAGGTGAAATTGCTATTGACATTAATATATGTTAATGTAATGTAAAAGCTATTTACATTAATATAATATATTTTAACATTCCAAAATTATTTTATTAAGCAATTCTATAAAAGTTTCCTAGTACAAAAGAGAATAAAGCAAGAATGCCTTTTCTCGTTTTTGCTTGACAAAATTTTAGAAATGCTTGTTATGCTAATAAAACAAGAAAACAAAAATATTTTAAAAGATTGTCTTTTGATCCCATTACATGACAGCCTCTTTTTTTTCTGTTCACACGTTTTTCATAACATTCTTTTGCCATTATCTTATGTAATTTTTCTTTGATAATATGTTATGCTTTTGAGTCTAATGAAGCCAACATGGCAATTTCTATTGTTATTTGCATGACCTACAACTTTGATTCTTCGCTGGAGACTTTGGTGGTTTATGATTCACAAATATTTAGAAGAAAATAGATGTTAAAAATATGGACCTTTGCTTCAGAGAGAATCTCGAAGTCATTAAAAATGACTATTCATTTTCTGAAAGTAATCCCCATCAGTCTCTCCTCCTTTTTGATGTCTTCAACTTTGAGGCAAACTTATTTGTCCATACACAATGCATTTAAAAGTAGATATACAATTCCATAGGTTGTCCATTGAAAAAATATATCATAAATTGAACAATAGATGTTCTACATTCATTTGATTATTTTCCTCAGCAGAGAGTTAGGTCACATTCCTGTGATTGATTGCAGATTTCATTTAGTAGTCCATGAACTGTTTTGAGATTGATATAGTATATAAACAAACACCCACAAACAAATGGATGTGGAAGAGTTCAATCCTAATAGGGACCCTTTTTGTGATATTAAAATTTTCCATGACAAACATATACCTTTGAATAATGTAGATTGCCTTGTTTTATGGCTCATTTGATATTAATATCCAAAAGGTTGATAGTTATTTCTGTTATTACATGCTTCAGAGATTTCATAATTTTGACATATATACAAGAGGCATCTTAACGGAAAAGGAGGTATTTTACTTTAAACTAAATGAAACAGTTGGGGTTTTTTAATGGCAAAATAGTAAGCACAACAACTTTATATTTTATAAATATTTAGCCAGTCGTGACTGCAAAAATGTGGCCTGCTATAGAATATGCTATGCAAAATCCTCTCTTTCTCATGCCTTGATTAAAGACCCCCTCAACATTTGTATAGAATAGTCTCAAGAATTTTTTCAAATATGAGAATGGACTTTTCAGGCATGGGAATTTACAAAAATCATTACCACAAGGCCTGGCACATAGTAGGGTTATTAATTTTTTATTAATTTATTGAGTTACTTAAATTGTAGAGATTATGTCCTGCAGAAGAAGCTCCTTCAATAATGAAATCACAGATATTTGAAACATTGAAAAATCCCAATGAAACTGAATTTTCATCTGTAACAAATATATTTATCTAATTCCCACTAAATAGAAGGCAGGTGGGTTCCTTTCTGATCATTTTGTGTGTTTTATTTCTATGAACAGCAAGGACCTTTGAAATTCACAATAGACTTTTATACTCCAGCTCTGCTTCTTCCTCCTCTGTAATGAATGTGCCTTTGTAAAGAACTTACCTACCTTTGCTCTTCAGGAAGTTCCTTTTTGTTGGAGGTGAACAATTGTTCTATTTGTTTTGTGTGGTTTTAGTTCCCACGTGCAGTGACCTTCATCTCTGGTACCAGAGGACTGGTAACTGTTATCTATTTTGCTATAAAACAGTTGTCTATGGGGCAACACACATCTTCTTTGAGTGTCTTCAAAGCTGACCTACTGGTCCATCTAATTTTCGGAGTGTAAAGCTACTGTATAGAAGTAGTGTAAGCCTTTCCTATTATGCAAGTAGAGCTTGCCAGAAATGGTTCAGTGGGGAGTACACTGTTAGTTTATTTTATTAACTTCTAAGGAAGCAAATAACAAAAAATAAAAGGAAATAAAAAGGAAAAATAAACAGACACTGCTAAATGGTCATTCATTCACAGAATTGGATAATAACAAATTTAGAGGTAAATGGAATCTTAGAGACCATCAACTTCAACTCCATTTTATAAATGAGACAAGTTAGGCTGTAGGAATTAAGTGACTTAGCCATGATCACATAGTAAGTGTCAGCTGTGGCATTTGAAAGTAGAACATTCTGCACGCTATATGATGCTACCTCTCAAGTTCTAGAGCTAAAGTCAGAGTCGGATTCATAGTCTGGATTCATATTCTATAACTTAATACTGTGATAGGTGGTATGGTGATATCACACAGGGCCTGATGGAGAGATGGCCCAAGGTCCTCAGATGGTACAAGGACCTGAGCTAAGTGAAGGCGGGAAGCCTAGGTGAACACCAGGTCCCACAAAGTATTTGAAGGTCAGCTAAACACCCAACACCCACCTAACAGTGCCCAGGAATAAGTGATCAAGTGAGGAGCTGGGAATTGGATCACAAAGCTTCTCTGGTTGCTTATCCTGGGTTTAGATTGATGGATAAAGCTAGGGACTAATGGATAACACTGATGTCTGCAATTTGACTTTGCTTAATCAATCCCTTCCATCAAACCCAAGGACATCCTTAGGACAATAATGACCTTACCTAAGTAAACTTTTAAGATTTATTTATAACAACTCGGGAAAAGAAACAGGGTTGAAGGAAAGAGGTGTTGGGAGAACTTCACTAAGATACTGATGATCAGATTTGTCAATCAAGGGCAATCAGGTTGAGACTGTCTGCTGGAGAGGTTTCCCTCTCTGTGTCACTCTGGCCAGGCCAGGCACCTTTGGCCTTAACCAGATTGATTGAGTCTTGATGTTGTTCTTTGATGTTCAAAGATTAATATATAGCATAGATTTGTCCAGAAGTCGAGGATGTGATGACTATTGGAACAGGATGCAGATAACCTAAGTAGGTTTGGTTGGTCTACCCTCCCAACCACCCAGGCCCTTTCTCAGGAAAGAGAGAGTTTCTTGTTCCAGCTTCTCTCTTCTATAGTCCTGGCAGTAACTGCTTTTTGCCCTCTGGCTCATGGCATCTGGGTTGGTTCTAAATTCTAAAACTGTTGGGTGTCACTCATCCTGGTCTCCATTTTGCATTGCAAAATTATATTACATAACAAACATTGAGCAAATCACTTCACTTTCTTAGGTCCACATTTTATCATTCGTGAACTAAAGGGGCATGCATGACTAAATGATCTCTGAGGTTTCCTCTAGTTCTTATTTAATTCAGTTAAAATAATTTGGCATTTTTAAAAGGCAACTGAAAAAATATCAATAACTATAAATTCACTTTCCTACTCTCATTCTTACAAAATTTTTGAAACTATTCCATAAAAAACATTGAGGGGATCAAGTGTGAATGACCATTCAACACACATGGAAAATTTTTCTCAGATGAAGTCTTTTAGTGGTTGTAAGCTAGTGAAACTGTACTTAATATATTCCAATTTCTAACCATTTGTCTAGACAACAGACAGTAATAGCAATGCCTGGCAAATGTTTCACCATGAGATACTGTGTGTTTTTCTGATTATTCCTCTGCTGTGTTCATATTACTTTGAACCTGTACTGTTCCATTTCTTAATGATTAGAGTCTTTTTCTTTACTAACTTACTTTCGAACAGTTTTAAAATAGCTTCTCTTTGAGTGTGGATTGGCCTATGAAATAATTTTTCTCTGAACCATTCTCAAAAGATAGGAGAATGGTTTATACAATTCAAATCTGATTGCTATAAAGGGCCAGCAGAAGAGATCTGAGTAGTTTTTCAAGTCTATTCCATTTTCTCTCTCCTTCTTTTCCAAAGAGACCAAGATAAATAATGCAAATAAATATATAAATATAAGTAAATACATAAATAACCTCATTTATTCTTTTTGGAGATTTAGTTCTTCAGAGTCCTTCTTTAAGTGTATATACTCCCTCAGAATGAACTAAACATTTATTAATTCGCTAATCAAAAGATAATACTCCAAGAGAACTGAGTACAGGAAGGGTAAATTTAATTTTAAAGTCAAAGGTGGCATATAAGGGATTCTTAGGGAACAGAATTGAGACCCCTGAGAAAAACAATAGAACAAGTGCCTAAGTGGGAATCTTTGAGCAATGCTACTACTCAGAGCTTTTAAGAGCATTGGCAGAAAGTGAAAGTGGAGGGAAAAGAAAATTCTTAATTTCCTTTGCAACTTGACTTTCAACCAGATGCAATGTAGAATCTATACAAAAAGATTATCTTCAAATCATTTCAATATAGTTATAGTAAGACAAGTACTCAAAAATAGCTAATAAGCAAGTTGTGATATTATTAAATATCTTGCTCTGTCAAGGAAAACATTATCCTAGTTCATGAGAATACCAGATCACCACCATAATCATCATCACATAAATTTAGTTGGTGTTTTAAGTTTGCTGAATTCTTTACATATATTTGTGTATTTCTTTTAGGAACAGTCCTCTAAAGTAGGCCACAAGTGCTGTCCTAAGTATGATAGGATCTGGAACACACTGTCTCTTTTTAAAATGGATTATGTAGGGAAGATTTTTATTTTTTATTTTTTTGTTTTCTAAGTTGAAAATGTTTAAGAATAATTCAGGAACCTATATGTAGGATGTTGTATGTAAAATTATAATATGATATCTGTATTCTATAGGCTATTTTTGAGAATTGTACTTCCTCTTGCTATTTTCTGCTCTGGCTTCCACTCTTCATAGCAATAATACAATTTACATAATCATGAAGATCATACTTTTATGAAATAAATATTAGTATTTATTAAAAATCTAGTCTGTGAACCTCCTACCCCCAAACTTCTCACATTATATGTGTAACTTTTGGTAGTTTTGTTCCCCCCACCCTTTTGCTTCGGTTTCCTGATTTGTAAAGTTAGAGTTTTGAACTAACTGAATTAGGGACACTTCTTGCTCTAATGATTATCTATGACTGTTTCTATTACTCTAAGTTACCAGCTTTCTAGCTTGAATATTTAATTCCTATTTTTGGCAAATGTCTGTACTCAGATTCAGAAAGACCTGGATTATTAATCTCACTTCAGCTTCTTACTACCAATGTCACCAAGGATTCAGAGTAAGTCTATTAACCTCAACAAGGCCTTTTGATAACTTATAAGGCCTTTTCACCTTTAAATAGAAAATCCTATGTTGTATACTAACCTAGCCAATTGGCTCTTTTTGTTATGAACCCGAGTACCTGTCATTTTATTTTTCCAATTTGTCCAACAGCATCACAGCAGACTCCAAAAACACTATTGCTTCAACATCCCATTGAACAGCAGAAACTCTTCCCAGTTTCTTTTCCCATTTCCATTACTCTGCTTAAATCCCCCAGTCCTTTTGTAGTAATGTAGTCCTTTTGAGTTTGTCTCTTAAATATACTAGCAGTGACCACTTGAGCACACTGAGGCATTCACCATGAGGAGCATCTTATAAAGGAATATCTCCATAGCCCTCTCCTTAAAACATATGAATGATATCTTTATGTTTGTTTATTTTTTTAGTTTTTGTTTCCATTCTAAGAGAATATACAGACAGAATTGATCCATTCCATTTGATTGAAATCTTTTCTCTTCATTAGTTGAGAAAGGAGAAAGAAGAAAAGAGATGTAAGAAGGCCACGGAACCTCAGTGACATTTGTATATTTTGTATATTTCTTGTCCTGTCTGTCACTAATGAGTCACACTATAACAGAAAAATGTACCAGATTTGAACAATTGTCTTTCCTCTTTATGATTGAATGTGACATAAACTGATTTATCTTAAAAGCGAATGGCTACCAGTTCCCAAACAGATTAACCCACTGGATAGTGAGATTGAGTATGGGTAGCACCAAACCCAGAGCAAGTGACAGACAATAAAATCTGAAGGAGGTGTAGTTTTTTTTTTCCTTGCCTGGAAGCTATACATACATTTGTATTTATATATTAGTCTATAAGTTATAGGCAACTTTCTTTGGAAAGCACTTAACAGTGACAAGGTAGAGATTATCTTGTGCATATTTCCAATTTGCTACTACAAAATCATTTTATTTCTTTTGGTTATATTTATTGCTTATTTCTACATTTTAAAAAGAATAGCCTGCATATGTCATAATGTGTATATAAACTTATATGTTGGAAATTCACAGAGAAGGAGATGTATAATTGGGTAAGTAGGAGATAACACCTAAAACACTGAAACCAAGCTTCATTTTATAATTCATGTGGGAGGATAGGAATAAGTGAAACAGATTGAGGAGCAGATCATTTAATGTTAACCTTAACAAGTAAAATTGCTATTATTAGTATCTTCTTACATTAAAAATACTTCCAGATGTGACTAGACTTTCAGAAGGGGTTATTCACAAGCAGATAAGTTGCTGCTTTAAGTTTAATATTCACTTTTTTTTCAAACATTTATTAATATTCATTTTTAACATGGTTACATGATTCATGCTCCTCCTTTCCCCTTCGCCCCCCGCACTCCCCCACCCATGGCCGATGCACATTTCCACTAGTTTTGTCATGTGTCCTTGATCAAGACCAATTTCAAAATTGTTGGTAGTTGCATTGGTGTGGTAGTTTCAAGTCCACACCCTCAATCATGTCCACCCCGACCCATGCGTTCAAGCAGTTGTTCTTCTTATATGTTTCCTCTCCTGCAGTCCTTCCTCTGAATGTGGGTAGCATCTTTACCATAAATCCCTCAGAATTGTCCTGGGTCATTGTATTGCTGCTGGTACAGAGGTCCACTACATTCAATTTTACCACAGTATATCAGTCTCTATGTATAGAGTTCTCCTGGCTCTGCTCCTTTCACTCTGCATCTGTTCCCAGAGGTCTCTCCAGTTTGCCTGGAACTCCTCCAGTTTATTATTCCTTTTAGCACAATAGTATTCCATCACCCCCATATACCACAGTTTGTTCAGCCATTCCCCAATTGAAGGACATACCCTCCTTTTCCAATTTGTTGCCACCACAAAAAGCACAGCTATAAATATTTTCATACAAGTCTGTTTATCTATGATCTCTTTGGGGTACACACCCAGCAATGGTATGGCTGGATGAAAGGGCAGGCATTCTTTTATAGCCTTTTGAGCATGATTCCAAATTGCCAGCCAGAATGGCTGGATCAGTTCACAGCTCCACCAGCAATGCATTAATGTCCCAATTTTGCCACATTCCCTCCAACATTCATTACTCTCCCCTTCTTTCATTTTAGCCAATCTGCTAGTTGTGAGGTGATACCTCAGAGTTGTTTTGATTTGCATTTCTCTAATTATTAGAGATTTAGAACACTTTCTCATGTGCTTATTGATACTTTTGATTTCTTTACCTGAAAATTGCCTATTCATGTCTCTTGCCCATTTATCAATTGGGGAATGGCTTGATTTTTTTTATACAATTGCTTTAACTCCTTGTATATTTGAGTAATTAGACCCCTGTCAGAGTTTTTCGTTATAAAGATTTTTTCCCAATTTGTTGTTTCCCTTCTGATTTTGACTACATTGTTTTTGTTTGTACAAAAGCTTTTTAGCTTAATATAATCAAAACTTTTGACTACCCGTCAGGATTGTTTCATCAGTTTATTAAAGATTAACTTGCCAATTCATTGCAAAAGAATGCCTTTTGCCTTTACTCTTGGAGTCAGCAGATATATCATGAAAAAAGCATTTGCCTGAAAAATAGGAATCTTTGATTCTGGTCCCACCTCTTTTAAATCACTCTGTTATCTCAGACAAATAATTTTCTTTGAAAACGTACTCCTCAGTAGGCCATACGATCCAGGCTAAAAACCTTCCCTCAAACAACTTAACCATTTTATCCCCTGAATTCCTGCTTTGGGATCCCACTTTTCTGATTCATAGCTTCCATATTATATCTAGATCATCAATAACTCCGTGACACTCTTTTTTTCTCAGCCATTTCTTCACAGCTGCCATGTTTCAGAATATATATTCTCTCATACCTTCAAACTCTGGAACCAAAATCAAATCAATTCTATCATTGCTTCTACAAAGGCATTTGTCAATTTCTTTCTTATAGCTCTTTCTCACCATTAGTATGATTTTCCAAACTAAAGCATTCTTCCCCCATCATCACTCCACTGAATGTACTAGCTCCTTTTAAAATGACATGTTTTTTTTCCTTCTTGATATTCTCACTCTAATGATTTCAAAGAAATGAGTTTTTGATGGTTCTTCTCCAGCCTCTCTTTCCTATAAAGTACTCTTCCTTGATATCACCTTGTTCTAGTTGAGATAGGATTGATGTCAAATAGCTATCATGAAATTGAAGAGGGATTGAGGGACCATTGATCAAGACAAGCAGGAAGAAAGGATTCAGGATGAGATTAGCTGTGAAAAAAATTGTAAAACAATAAAATATTTTCAGGTAAGTCAACTTTATGTTTCAGGATTTTAGAGATGATATAGTTTTAAATAACAATGAACCAAAGTTCATCATGTGGGTGGTTGAGTTAGAGCAGAGAGTCTAAAGATTAAAAAAGTAAAGTATGAAGAGAGGTATCATGATGAGAGGAGAACTAACTTAAGGTAATGGCAGGGTGGAGAAAATAAGGAGTAAAACCCATGTGCTGAAGTCATAAAGGAAAGAGGGATAATACAAGTCATTAATAATTAGTAACATCAATGATAAGAACATAGTGTAATAATGAGAAAAATAAAAGATTAAAAAGCCATTTGGAAAATTGATAGAAAGCCTGGGAAGTGGTGGTATGTAAGCAGGGACATGCAGAATTTTTCCCTATGAATTGGAGTTGGAAAGGAGAGGAAGAATAAGAGTAGGACTTAATATTGAAGAGCATAACAAGGGATGGGATAGTGATAGGGAAAATAGATTATTTTAGTTTCTAATGAGAGATGAAAGGAAAAAGAGCAGAAAAGATTAGGGATAAAGAGGAATATTTTAAGAAGTTGAAAGTTCCAGAGAGTCCAGTGGAGGGGAAGGCAGAGGTATATTGGTAATGAAAAAGGAGATGGCTGAACTGGAGAGTGATGAGAATACAGAGAGGCAGAAGGGGAATAGAGATTGTACATTGAAAGTCATGGTTCAGGATAAAAATGATCATGGAAATATGAAGGTAGGAACAAGGCTAGAGAGAATCTGCACAGCATCTAGATTATTGTGTTCATTTCTAGGTAGCACAAATTAGGGGGAAAATTTAAACTTAAGAGTTTCCAGTGGAGACAAACCAGACTTTAAAAACGATTTGAGTCCACACCATATGTAAGGATTGGTGGAAGAAACTGGTACAGTTTACACTAGCAAAGAGAATCTTGAGGAAGGGCTGTAGGGAGAATGAGGAGGAATAGTAGATTGCTTCAAATAACAGAAAGGTTATCCCATGGAACAGAGGTTGGAATTATTCTGTTTGACATAAAGGGAAGAACTTCGAATAACAGGTGAGGGTTACAAAGATGCAAAATTAGGCTTATAAAGAAATAGAGAAAGTATCTAAGTGGTGGATACAGCAATAGACTTGGAATGGGGAAGCCTCATCTTCATCAGTTCAAATCTGACCTTGAACATTTACTAGTTGTGTGGCCTTGGCAAGTCACTTAAGACCATTTTTCTTCAGTTCTTCATCTACAAAATGAGTTAGAGAAAGAAATGAAGAATTACTACAGTACCTTTGCCAAGAAAACCCCAAATAGAGTCAAGAAAGTTGAACATGAATGAAACAGATGAAAAACAAAACAAATGGAGTGACTTTCTCCTTATTAGAGGTTTATAAGCAAAGGTTTAATGTTCACCTATCATATTTCTTTTAGAAGAAATATATTTTTAGTTTATGAGTTGGACTACAAAGGTTGAAGTTCCTTCTAATTCCAAAATTCTGAGATTCTTTAAAATGCAAAAATGTGGAGTCATTAAACAATGATAGAAACATTTCTTGTTCATTCTTTTTCTGGTTTAATCCACCTTGTGACTTATTAGGAAGATGTGACAGTAACAGTATTATTTTCGGATTCCCCCTTTACCATAATTCCATATCATTTCCTCTAATCCTGATTAGCAACTAATTCTGTTATATTCCTTGTGATTTCCTGATAGAGTGATATAAGCAAGTTATTTCCTTTGGGGCATACACAAATAATACTTCTTTACTCTGCACTGGATGGAAAACCATTGGTTCTGTAGTTGTGACATTTGTCCTATTAGCTGCTTAAGGAGTTCCTGGCATAGTTCCTGGGGAAAATTACCATGCTGAGTCAGACTGATTTGCTCCTATTCTCTTTCCCCTGCTCCTATAAATTAAGATCTTAGCTATAAAGAGTGTACTAAACATCTGAATGATGATGTCTATTCCAATGACTCTTCTTGTTAGCTATTTGACATTTTTGGATAATTCCAAATATGAATATGAATAAATGCCCTGTGCTTCATGGGAAGATTGGTTAGAATGAATATTTATTGATGCATCCCTAGTTGATTCTTTGCTTTGCTCTATAATCTGTATAAATCATAAAATCTGAGCAGAATAAGCCTGGGTTATAGGTGACCAAAATATGTGGTAGATTCAATCTCCAAATTAGTCAACACAATGGGGGGGAAATCACTGAAATATGTGTTTTTGGCACCATAATGCCAGGAATTAAAAAATATATATATTATTTCAGTCCACCAAAAATTATAATTGTGTATCAGAAATGATCACTGAGTTACATTTTTAGAGCTGAAAGAGACCTTAAAAGCTTCTATGTGCAGCCTTCTCTTTATACGGATGAGGAAACAGGCACAGGAAAGTTAACTTACTTGCCTTGGGTCAAATAGCTAATAAGTGTCTGAGGCAGTATTGTAAGCTATTCACTCTTCCATAGTGATCAGTTTAATAAGTCCCACTAATCAATTTGATGAGATTTAAGTGCTTGGAACATTGTTAGAAGGAATCACCTCTCAGGAAGCTAGTTAGTATTCTCTCCTAGCCTCTTGCTGAGAGAACAGAGAGAA
Organism: Gracilinanus agilis; assembly: GCF_016433145.1. Taxonomy (NCBI): domain Eukaryota; kingdom Metazoa; phylum Chordata; class Mammalia; order Didelphimorphia; family Didelphidae; genus Gracilinanus; species Gracilinanus agilis. The sequence goes on from NC_058132.1 coordinate 304,566,872, forward strand.
CCTATCTGCCAAGTCCCCAGTGATTAGAGCTGTCTTCTGAAGTTTGGCTGACTGTGGCCGAGGAGAACATACCCTATCAGAAGAACTCATAGTGGTGTTATATATATAATGTATATAAATATATATATTCGTGTGTGTGTGTGTGTGTGCAATGAAATGATTTTAGATTTGTCTAGCCTCTTTTTCCTATTTCCTTTGATTCAAAAATAATGTGGGAAATAATAGAAATAAAGAATAATGATTAATTTATTGATTTGCAAAATAAATTTTATAACTTTTTGAATAATTTAACCCAAATATTTAATATCCAATATATCTTCCTTTTGCAGGAATAATTTGTTTTAGGTGATATGGTATGTAGTTCAAATATGAAACTATATCACATTGAATATTAAGTGTACCTTTGACAAACACTTCATTTTTCCAAGTATAGCCTTGATTTTAGCTGACAACCTTTTTCAATAGGTTTGAAACTATTTGACATTTCAGAACAATAAATATTTTAATCTCTATTTCATTGGTAAATTTCTTAATCTTTTATGATGTATGACATGATGCAAAATTGTTTTTTAGTATTACACTCCCTGTTAGGAATTTCTACAATTCAATCATGATCATACTTCTTGGTAGAGTAGTTACTCAATATATTCTTTCACTGGTAAAGGGAATCCTGGTGAGAAAATGTCTGATACTAAGACAACTGCAAGGTATAGAATAGAATAGAAGTTTTAAACCTGGACTGGGGAAGAAATATTCATGGCTTTTTTTTTTTGGTGGGGAGTAAGATTTTGTGAGATTCATGAACCTAAATTGGGGAGGGTAGAATTGAACATTTTATTTTTATTAACCTTTGACAAAAATTTATCTTTACCTTCAAATTTATATCTATATGGATCCATAAGCCTCATTAGACTGTCAAAGGGGTCATGACATACACCAAAAGGTTAAGAACTCCTATCTTGAAGAATTATCAAAGGCACTGAAAAATGTCCAGGGCCATCATATGTTGGCCTTGAACATGGATCTTTCTGGATTCGAGACAATTTTTAAAAATTGATGATATCTTTCTACTATGATTCTCATTTTACCAACATTCTGATTAAGCTTTATTATTAGCTCAATAGAGACAAGATTTCAAGACTAATGGAATTACTATACACTTTTTAAAAATTCCCCAAATACTTTGGTTGGATGTTTTGAAGTCTGATGAAGATAACCAGGTCTTACAGGCTTAAATGATTCCTCATAATTTTGTTATATCATTGAATAATTTTGTTATATCATTGAATGAGTAAAATGTAATTTTCATAAGTTGCTTTTTACTTTTTTGAAATCTTTAGTTTTACATTTTAACTACTATATTAATCAAGACATGTAAGACAAGCTTTTTCTTCATAATAATGTGGGTAGATTAAAAAAAAACTTCAAAAATCTAATTCTTTAATGTAGAAGTCAATGACAATACCTCGAGTTTCAGGATGTCTTTGAAAACCTTTGATTGTTTTCTAAGAACTAATTAGGATATGGATTAATCATCAATAGCTTGTAGTTCTTTCTGTGTGTGTGTGTTTCATATTCAACCACAATTTCTTTTGGTATTACTGATTTTATTTCATTATAGACTTAAGTGATCTTTGAAATACTTGATTTCCTTACACTGACATTCTCTTAAATGTCTCTAAAAGTCACTGAAGTATGATCTTGAAGAGTTACAACTTTTGCATATTTCTAGATGAATACCCATTTATAAAAATTATGAAAAGTAAAATACAACAAAGGAGGAAAATGAGTTATATACAGGGCAAGAAACCCAACACTCAACTGACCAAGACTTGAAAATCAGCTCAGTACAATTTCATAGAATCAAGCTAATGAGTTGAGACAGCCTGTTTTGAGAAAAGGAATGAGATACACATAACAATTGCTGCCATAAAAGAAAACCACATTGGAATTAGTGCTCATTCTGAGTAAATCTTAAACTACTGGCAACCAATGAGTAACAAAGATGGGAAGGAGTTTCTCTATTTCTTTCCCTTATTAGCAATGGTCACTTACAGTAGGCCAGTGTGCTTATTTAAACAAATGAGCCAAGAGTTTCTAGGCCTTCCAGTTCCCAGCTATATTGTTTCACCTTTCTGACTATAGGATAGTGACTAGTGATATTGATAAATGGATAACTTGCCTTTGGAATTACCTAATGGGTAATCCTCACCTTGAGAGTGTAATGGGGAACTGTCCTAGAGGGATGTGAGATGTTACAACCCACCTAGAAACTCCCCGGGGCCAATAAAGCACAAACCCCTTGGCTTGTACAAAACACAATTTATTTTATAAATGGAGTAAGGAAAACTGGTAGGTAAGACCCTAACGCTCTTAGAAATTAAGCTCCACCCAAACTTCTACATCTGCAAAGGAAATCGTTCTGTCTCTTCTCTGGGCCCTACCTATAGCTCCCTGATATTAAATGATGGTAAAAAAAAATCCAATGTTATCTGACTCTAACCTGATCTGTCCACTAGTGAGCGGAAAAAAGGAAAGGGAAAAGCCTGGGTTTGGCTGCCCTAAGTAACCCGAAGTCCCAGATGAAAATCTCTGGATTACCATGGTCAAAAGAGGATTTCTGGAGATGGTCTCTGGCAAATGATCTCTATACTCATGGAAATGGTTTTCTCCAAAGCAGATCCTCAACCTAGGAGTCAAATAATCTCTCCAAAAAATTATGACTGCCTAGGGAGACTCTCTCAGAGCAAAACCTCCTTTCTCCTCCATGGGAATTAAGGCAGAGAGTAAAACACTCCTTCCAAGTCAGTTGAAATTCCAGAAGGAAAATAGTGACAATTCAAACCAGTCACACTCCCACAATTCCCTTGTCCTTCCCAGAATCTTCACCCAGGGCTTGTATCAAAATTCACATCCTTTAGCTTCTTTTAGCTACTCCCTTAAATCATTCTATCCCTAACTTATGGAGCTGAAAACCAGTTGTGAGACAATTATTTTAACAAGAGTTCTTCTCCAGAAAGAGGACCACAAACAGAATCATATTACAACTGGAGCACTAAAGCATGGAGCAGTTGGCAAAAAAGACTATAATATTTGAATATTGTCAATATCTTAAGCTAGTTACCTTGATTTGTCCCCACTTTGAAGGTTTATATTATGGTAAAAGGGAAATGTATATTCAATAATTTCTCAAAGTATGAGGGAGAATGATGAGTAAAGTGGACTAGTCTTGTGTTTTAGGTTTCTTGTGTATACTTCATATCTTTTGCATTTTCTGTAGTTGAGGAAATGTAAAATTTATCTATCCAATAACTGAAAACCATATTGTATATTGAGGTTTCTTTATGGTTTTACTTTAGCAAATGGCATCATTTGAAGAGAACATGTCACATTTAGAGCAGGTTCCATAATATCAAATCTATCACATGTGAACCCTGAATCTCTTGAATGGTCTCTTGACCAATGGGCACAACATGCTCCATAAAAATGGTGTTTGATAAGGGCTGACTCCAGCTCTAATGACCCTCCAATAAAAGTCTCCAAGGGTTAATAAAAATAAACCTGGTGACTGATAAGCAGGTCTGAAAGAAAGAAAGAATAAAAGGTCTCAAGAAGCTCTAACAAGATGATGAAGGGGGGTAATAATATAACCAAAAAATGTAGGATGCTTAGATAAAAACATGTAGGAGTCTATAAAATCATTGCAAAAAATAAGATTTTAAATCTTAGTCATATTAGAATGAAGAAAAGGATGAAATAGAATACTTGTTCACATAAGGACTTAGCATTGCAAAGATATTTCCTACTAATTGCCCTGAGAATTAATAGGTCAAGTATTATCATTTTGTTTTACAGATAAGGAAACTGAGCTTTAAAGAAATTAACATAAAATAATGATAATACATTTATGGCAACCTATCTCTAACCCCTATCCTATCTAAAATTATAAATAGCTATATAACATTATAAAAGGTATAATAGTGAATTTAGTATTGAGGAAAAATAGATTTTTTAGACGTCATTGATAAGTTGTGCAACCACACTTTGGCTTCATGTTCTGCAATATAATTGTCACAGAACAAGCCTGGACTGAGAAGACTAGGGAAGTTAAAGTCCAAAGATATGCTGATTAATGTTTAATAACAGGCTGTCTAGTAAAAGAAAAAAGTATATACTCTTCAGTTTAATCTGTATCATTAACATTTTATTCATCATGTCCTTAAGTTTTTTATGGTCAATAAAATAATAAATCAAGAAAGGAAAGGAGAGGAGGCGAGTGGATAGGAGAGGAGAAGAGAGGAGATAGAGGAGAGGAAAGATGTTTATAGAAATTTAGTAATCTTGGAGAAGGCTAAATGAAAATCATATACCATGTACCATGAGTAACTTCCCATTTTTGTCATGAGGAATGTCTGCAACATATTTCAAGAAAAATCCCAATTCTCTCCCAATTCATCTTATAGAGAACTTTCTGTGCAATTGGGAATCAAATTGTCACTATTCTAGTTTATAAAAAAATAAGAGATTCTGGTTATATTGGCCCATTAATTTACTAAATGATTGTGAATGACCCCCACACCACCACTCTAAACTATACTGTCTTCATTTAACTGTTTGGTTTGAGGAATTTCAAGTGCTCCATAGGAAGTAATTTAGTATGTCAAAGAGATAGATGACAGGGTACGGATTTATTCCCTTGGGAGATTTAACCTGGAAATTCTTTTTAATACTAATGGAAGTTATTCATGTCAGTGTTGGCATATTGATGGAGGAATACACCCCTAAATCTGTTTTTACAATTTGTGTATACTTTACAGGGTTTCACTGCCATATGGCCCTTAAAGATTTGTGATAAATCAATCCTTTGCTGTTACAAAGTCAGATATCTATCATTCTTATGAGTACTCTACTCCTCCACTCTGGGAATAGAAACTTATGATACAGATATTAACTGCTAGAACAAAGCTAAAAGAGATAGCTGGATCTGACTCTACAAAATCATACCTAGTTTTACTCTTTGGCTTATATGCACATCCAATTCTAAAAATCAACAATTCTATGATTCCATAACTCCTGATTTGTATAAGTATTCCAATAGTCAGATAGATGAATATGTGTGTGTAGATATAGAGATTGATAGATAGATAGAAAATATATGTGTGCGCATACATACAAACACCCACATTCCTTTCCAGATGTTTTGGAATTTAAGAGAGAAAAAAATGAGATAGAAAGAGAGAAAGGGTAGCAGGATGACTTCAATGGAATGAATAAAGGATTAGAGATCATAAGACTCTAAGATCATAATTTTAGTCTGCCAGTAAGCTGCTGAATGACTTTGAGCTACTCAGTATACTGCTCTAATGCTAGTTTGTAATTTTACAGAAAAACAATGTATTCCTTTCTGACCTAATTCTCAAGAATGATATGAAGAAAATTATTTCACCAGTGCATGAGAATCTTTTTAATTCACAAATATATAGGTAGATACTTGAATGATTGAGTTATTTTTATAAATATACACTTATGTTTACTTCTATACATAGATGCATATATATATATAAAAACATACACATATGACAAAGGTAAAATTATATCTATTATAAATTACAGTGTGTGTTCCCTGACCACATGTTAAATAACTTATTCTTAAATATTCTTAAATATTCCTTATGTGTATGGCTCTCCAATCATGTTTTCTACATTTGTCCACTTGTGTATATTAGTGGAAGAGTGTCACCTTGCTTGAAGCTGGAAATATTCTCTCTGTGTCTATCTCTGTCTGTCTCTGTCTCTTCATGCATATACATATGTGTATATGTATATATGTTTGCATATGTATATATGTGCACACATACATATATAGTGTTTGCATAGATATGTATTTACATATATATACATATATATATACATATATATATATATATATATAAAGAGAGAGAGAGAGAGAGAGAATGGAAGAGAGAAAGAGAAGAGATACCAAGGAAAGCTGCTCTATTGTTGGATAATTCTAATTAAATATATTTCCTAATATTATACCTAAATTGTCACTTTTACAACTTCTTTAGTTCATCACCATAAGAATAACTCCAATCTACCTTCCACTTGAAAATTCTCCAAATACTTGAATGTAGCTATCATATCTTCCACTCCCAATCCTCCAAGTCTTATTTCCTCTAAGCTAAATATTTTCAGTATTCTCTACCTATTTCTTCTGACATTTACAGAAAGTCCTTCTTGAAACTGGTTCCCTTTTCCATATAATTTCTAGCTTACCAAAGTCATTTATATACATTATCCCTAAGAATTGGTTGCAATCTTACTGATAGCTCATGACCAGGAAAAGTAGAGAGGGACAGTAACTTGTTTATTACAGAAGCTATGGTTTTCTTCATGTAGCTCAAGCTTGAAGAAACTTTTATGGCTGTTTTATTCTTTACTCATATTGAGCATACAGTCCACTAAAATGCAACCTCTTTTAATCAAACTTATCTAACCATGAATTCTTCCCTTCATTTGGAAGTTGTCAAGCTTATTATTGTAAACAAAATGTTGAACTGTTGAATTTCATCTTATTAGATTCAGCTCAGTTCTCTACCTTGATGCAGTCTTTTTCATCTTTCTAATCTAACGTTTTAGTTATTCCTCCCAGCTTTTTGTTAACTGCAAATTTTAAGAGCATGAATCTATACCTTTTTCTATGTCATAGATAAAAAATTAAATATAATAGGGGCATCCTATAGGGTTCTATCCTGGACCCTATTTTCTTCTTCTTCTATGTAATTTCACTTGGTAATCATGTTAGCTCCTGTGATTCTATGCTGATGATTCTGAAACCTACTTAACAAGTTCTCCCTATAGGCCTTTAGTCTGATATTAAAGCAGCAATATCTTGCATGTCCATCTACCTTCTGGACACTGGGAACTGAATGACTTGCAGACATAAAACTTACATATTGAAAATTCAACTCATTATCATTCCTCTCAGAACCCTTTCCCTTCTAAATTTTCCAGTTATTGTTAACAGTGCCATCAACCACCCAGTACTCCAGGATTTTAAGCTAAGTACCATCTTTGGCTATTCATTCTCTGTCAAAGTCCATCAATTTTACCTTTGTCTCAGCTCTTAATATGTCCTCTTCTCTCTGCTGATGCTGCTATCGCCCTCATACAAGGTCTCATCACCTCACACTTGGACTACTGCAACAGCCATGTACTCTGTGATGCAGGAATACTGGTTTCTTTGTTCTTGCTTGAATAAGTCACTGTACTTCGCAAGTTCAGTAAATTTTACTAGCTTTTCTCCATCCTTACAATGCTTTCCATTCTCATCTCTATCTCCTGGCTTCTTTGAATTCCTTCAGGTCTCAGCTAAAGTCCAACCTTTTACAGGAGGTCTTTCTATATTCTCCTTAGTTTTTGTTCCTTCATTCTTTGGATTATTTCCAGTTTATCCTGTATATCACATACTTATATGAAGTTATTTGTATATTGGTTCTTTTATATGCCAGTGAGTTCCTAGAGAGCAAGAACTGGCTTTGCCTCTCTTTGTATCCCTCAGCACTTAGCACAGTGCCTAAAACATAGTATACTCTTAACAGATGCTTATTGAGTGAGCAACTGATTGGTTGAATGAGAAATAATCTAAGGTCATTAGGGGCACTCTATTAATCACCTGCTGCCCAGATTCATTGAACTATCCATGTGTATACTGCATGGAAGCAAATTCATATACACAAATGAATGCTAGATTTGAAACCAGAGTGAATGGACTCACATTTCCCTGCCACTTCCTATCCATATTCCCTTGAACATGTTCTCTAACTTATGCTTCTCCATTCCTCATCCATAAAATTAGGAAGTTGGCCTTACTGATCTCTGAGACCTTCCAACTAAAAATCTATGATCATTTTATTCAAGTGAAGAATATGTTTATTCTATTATTGCCTAGCTCATATTATCTACCTTTCCCACAAGATTTGTATGAAGTATTTTTTGAATAGTCATAGACTTTAAACTTGAAGAGCCTCCAGAGGTTGTTTAGTTTAACTCCATCATTTTACAAATGAAGCAACCAAGGCTAAAAATATTTAAATGCCTTCCTAGATTCACACATATTAGTGATAGATCTTGAACAGAAGAGCACTACAAATCTGTGGAGTTTTTCACTATGCCTTACTTACTCCTGATAGTTTCCTAAAATTGATGGAAACTGTATAGAATAATCTTGACCTATCAGTTCAGTAATCTGGTAAAAATAAAGAAATGTCATTAGTATAGCATTACTTGTTCTTTTGGAAGTTTTATTGCCTCATAATAATCACTTTATTTTCTAGAAATATAAGTGCCCACTGGAGAGAGAAATCAAGAAGAGAGATTTTTCTTTTTTATGCACAGGTGCTAATTTATGTATTTTGAAGTTAGCTCTTATTAAATTCATGTGCATATTTAACATAATGGGCTGTGACTATTGATGAATGTTTCTGCTTGCATATACACCACTGTTTTCCATGAAAAGATATATGAAAGGAGATTGAGATTTGTTACCCAGACCCCTAAATACTTGCATTTCAACACTAGCATAAGGAGATGATGACTTTAGTTTCCTGAAAAAAATGAAACTTTTATGGGGGATCCAATGGTAATTTATTTTATTCTGAGGTAATGCCTTCTGGATAAATAAGGTATGGTATAAAGATAATTGGACTGATTGTATAAAGACTCCAAACAGTGGTTCCCAAACTTTTTTGGCCTACCGCCCCCTTTCCAGAAAAAAAAAATATTACTTAGCACCCCCTGTCACATACTATCACTGCCCCCTTACAGTTATTTACCACCCCCAAATGCATCTGTGGCCATCACAGCTCCCCCAGATCACTGCAGCACCCATCAGGGGGCAGTGGCACTCACTTTGGGAATCACTGCTTTAGAATATTGGGTCTATTACTTACTTTTCTTTTAGTGAGTATGACTTTAAGTCATACTTCTCTCTTTTTTTTGTTTTTTCATGAGTCAAATAATAAATGTGATATGTATTGAGCAGATATTTGCTACATTTTCTTCCATTTTTATATGTCTTTTCTTTTTTTGCTATTGGTCAAGTTTATTTCTTTTTTTTATTTTTATATTTATATAATATATATATTATATATAGAATATATCCTATAGGATATATTCTATATATAATATATTCTATATATATAGAATATTTTTCCATGGTTACATGATTCATAATTACACACACACACACACTCTTTCCTCCCCCCTCGCAAAGCCAACAAGCAATTGCACTGGGTTATATATGTATCATTGTTCAAAACCTATTCCATGTTATTCATATTTACGGTAGAGCAATTCTTTAACATCAAAACCCTAATCACATCCCTATCACACTACATCGTCAATCATATATTTTCCTAATGCATTTCTGGTTCTACAGTTCTTTCTCTGGATGTGGATAGCATTCTTTCTCCTAAATTCCTCTGGATTGTCCTGAATTGCATTGCTACTGGTAGAAAAGTCCATTACATTTGATTCTGCCATAATATATCAGTCTCTGTGTACAATGTTCTCTTGATTCTGCTCCTTTTGCTTTGCCTCAATTCCTAGAGGTCATTCCAATTCACATGGAATTCCTCCATTTCTTTATTCCTTTCAGTACAACAATATTTTATCACCAAAATATACCACAATTTATTCAGTCATTCTCCAATGGATGGACAACCCCTCATTTTCCATTTTTTTGCCACCACAAAGAGCAAGGCTATAAATATTTTTGTACAAGTATTTTTCTTTAAAATTTCTTTGGGGTACAACCCAGCAGTAGTTTGTCTGGATCAAAGGACAGGCATTCATTTAAAGCCATTTGTGCATAGTTCCAAATTGTCCTTCAGAATTATTGGACCAATTCACAACTCTAATAGCAGTGTATTAGTGTCCCAATTTTGCCACATCCCCACCAACATTTATCTCTTTCCTTTGCTGTCATATTGGCCAATCTTCTAGGTGTGAGGTGGTAACTCAGTTAGTTTAATTTGTGTTTCTCTAGTCAGGAGGGATTTAGATCCATCTTTCCTGTAATTATTGATAGTTTTTATTTTATCCTGTGAAAACTGATTGATTAGGGAATGGATTGATTTTTTGTAGATTTGACTTAGTTCCTTTTATATTTGGGAAATTAAACCTTTGTCAGAGAGTTTTGTTATAAAAATGCTCTCCTAGTTTGTTGCTTTCCTTCTAATTTTGGTTGCATTTGGTTTTATTTGTATGAAAATTTTCATTTTGATATAATCAAAGTCATTCATTTTACATTTTGCAATATTCTCTAACTCTTACTTGGTCTTAAATTCCTTCCTTTCCCACAGATCTGACAGGTATAATAATCTATGTTCACTTAATTTATTTATGAGCTCATTCTTTATATTTAAGTCACTCGCCTATTCTGAATTTATTGTGGTATAGGGTATAAGATCTGATCTAAACTTAACTTTCCCCATCTTCTTTTCTAATTTTCCCAGCAGTTTTTGTCAAATAGTGAGTTCTCTTCTGAAGAACTGGGGTATTGGGTTTATTGGACACTAGTTTACTGAAGTCATTTACCCTTCATCTAGTGATGGACAAACTACCCACAGGCCTGAAATGTTTTATCTGGTCACTTGACTTTATTCCTAATCTGACAAATACAATGACTAGGATACAATACAGTGAAACTTCTAAAGAGTTGCCTTAGAAACAGATTTCATTTCTCATGAAATCATTAGTTTCTAGAATCTAAATGGTCAACTCTGATTTTTAATACCTGGTTTTCCTCTGTCAGTTTTTGGTTCTCCTTTTTAAATTGGCCCATTCCTTCTTGCATCACTTTCACTTCTCTTCCCCACTTTTCCTCTACCTCTAAAGATTGGTTTTTGGAGTCTTTTTTGAGCTCCTCCAGAATCTGTGTCCAATCCATATTTTTCTTTTGGACTTTGGGTGTGTTTCCTTTGCTTTCTCTGTCCCCTTCTATGTCTACACTTTGCTCTGTGACTCCATAAAAAGTTTTTACAGTTAGCTGCTTTGTTGATTATTTGCTCATTCTTCCTATCTAATTATAGATAGCTTCTGTTTTCTGGTGAGTTGGGGTACCCTCTTAAACTTCAGTCCTTATTTCATGCTATTTTTAGCTTATTCCCTGGGTGGTTACTACTTTACCGGATGGTTTGAGGGCTTAGAGCTATAAGAGTCCCTCTACCCTGCTGATTCAATTGACTTTTGAGATGCTGATAGCTTAAAGACTTTCCTCAGGCTTGTGTGTAAGCTTTTGATCTCAGTCTGAACTTGATCAGGTCAGGTGCTGATCAGATTCTAGCCCCAGGCTTAGGCTCAAATTTTTGGTCTCAAGGTGTTTTTGATTCAATCAGGCACACCTTTGATTGCCCTTTCTTGGAGCTTCACCCTTAGTTTTGGGTAAAAAAAAATCCAAGGGAGGCTTCCCATAAGAACTGTGTCCTCTTCAAACCAGGCCTCAGCCACTTCCCAGCTGTGTGACCCTGGGCAAGTCACTTGACCCCCATTGCCCACCCTTACCAATCTTCCACCTATGAGACAATACACTGAAGTACAAGGGTTT
>NC_058132.1:304587679-304622834 GCF_016433145.1 Gracilinanus agilis
GAGAGAGAGAGAGAGAGAGAGAGAGAGAGAGAGAGAGAGAGAGAGAGAGAGAGAGAGAGAGAGAGAGATTTCAGCCTTACTAATTTAAGCTAAGATTTTATCCCTGACTTCAGCTTAGCATGGTCCTCTCCATACTGGCTGCTGCTTGCTAACTACCAGCCCAGGAAGCCAGTCTGTTCAATTGTGGAAGTAAAAAAAAAAAAAAAAAAAGGAGCTATATTTTTTAAAGCAAGAAAAATAAGAAAAACAAAGAGAGAAAATTATATTTCATTTGGCACTCAGAGTTCATCAGTTCTCACTCTAGAAATAGATATCAATTTTTTATCATTAGTCCTCTGAAACTCTTACGGATGATAGTATTGATCTGAGTAGCCAAGTCTTTCATAGTTCATCATCACTACAACATTATAACAATCATTGTCCTGGATCTACTCACTTTGCTTTGTATAGACAATATAGATATTGCCATATTTTTTGAAACAATCTACCTTGTTTTTTCACCGTTTTTTCTTTTTTTCCCCCATGATTACATGATTCATGCTGTTTCCCTCAACTCTTCCTCACCACTCCCATATTTGAAAAGGAATTCAACTGGGTTATAGATGCATCATCATTCAAAAACCACTTCCATATTATTTATTTTTATATTAATCTTTTAAAACCAAAATCTCAAATCATATATCCATATAAAAATGATAAATCAAATATTTTATTTTGTATTTCAACTTCAACAGTTCTTTCTCTATCTGTGGATAGGATTCTTTATCATAAATCTCTCAGAACTGTCCTGGATCATTGTATTGCTATTAGTAGCAAAATTTATTATTTTTCATCATCTCACTATATTTCAGTTACTGTGTATAATGTTCTCCTGGTTCTGCTTATTTCACTTCACATCAGTTCATATAGATCTTTACAGTTCTTGTAGAAACCATCCAGTTAATCATTTCTAATAGCATGATAGTATTCCATCACCATCATATACTACATTATTCTGCCATTCCCTAATTGAGGGACATGTGCTCACTTTCCAATTTTTTGCTACCACAAAATGTACAACTATAATTATTTTTGTACAAACAAATCCACCCCCTTTCATTTTAACTCATCGGGATATAAATGTATTAGTGATATTGCTGGATCAAAGGACATGAATTCTTTTAAAGCCTTTTGTGCATAATCCCAAATTGACCTCCAGATTGGTTGAATCAATTCATACAACTCCACCAGCAATTCATTAGTGTCCCAGATTTGCCACATCTCCTTCAACATTTATTATTTTTCTTTAACTTCATATTGACCAATCCACTAGGTGTGAAGTGGTACGTCAGTGTTGTATTGATTTGAGTAATTTTAAATGGAATTTCTCTTTATAACTCTTGCTACTAATCTTTATTAAAAATATACAGAAATGCTAATGATTTCTGTGGCTTTATTTTGTAGCCTGAAACTTTGCTGAAGTTATTAATTATTTGCACTGGCATTTTAGCTGATTTTCTAGGATTCCGTAAGTATACCATCATATCATCTGCAAAGAGTAATAGTTTAGTTTCCTCATTGCCTACTTTAATTCCTTTTTCTTTTCTAATTGTTACAGATATCTAATTTCTAATGTAACATTAAATAATAGTACTGATAATAGGCATTCTTGCTTCTCTTCTCATCTTATTGGAAAGACTTCTAATTTATCCCCATTGCAGATAATAGTTGCTAATGTTAAAACCTTAATAAATAAATACTACTTATAATTTTTGGGAAAGGCCATTTTATTCCTGTGCTTTCTAGTGTTTTTGATAGGAATGAATGTAGTATTTTGTAAAAAGGAATTTTTTCTGCATCTATTGAGATAATCATGAAATTTCTGTAAGCTTGTTGATATGATCAGTTATGCTGATGGTTTTCCAAATATTAAACCAGCCTTGGATTCCTGATATAAATCCTATGCAGTCATTGTGAATAATCCTTGGGAAATATTGCTGTAGTCTCTTTGCTGGTATTATATTTAAGATTTTTGCATCTATGTTCATTAAGGAAGTTGGTCTATAATTTTCTTTCTGTTTTTGGTATTCCTGACTTAGGTATCTATACAATATTTGTGTCATAAAAAGAATTTGGTAAGACTCCTTCTTTGCTTATTTTGTTAATAGTTTGTGTAATATTGGTATTAGTTCATTAAATGTTTGACAGAATTCACTTGTGAATCCATCTGGCCCTGGGGATTGTTTTCTGTGGAGTTCATTGATGGCTTGTTCAATTTCTTTTTCTGAGATGAGTCTATTTAAGGATTATATTTCTACTTCTGTTATTCTAGGCAATTTAATTTTTGTAAATATTCATCTATTTCACCTAGATTGTCACATTTACTGTTATTACAGTTGGTCAAAATAGCTTCTAATAATTGCCTTAATTTCCTCTTCATTGGAGGTGAAATCACCCTTTTTCATTCATGATAATGGTAATTTAATCCCTTTTTTCTTTTTTTAATCAAATTAACCAATGAGTTGTGTTTTTTTTTTCCATTGAATCAGCTCTTACTCTTATTTACTAGCTCAATAGTTCTTTTACTTTCAATTTTACGAATTTCTCCTTTGATTTTTAGGATTTCCAATTTAGTATTTATCTGGGAATTTTTAATTTGTTCTTTTATGAGTTTTTTTTATATGCATGCCAAATTCATTTATCTCCTCCCTCTCTATTTTGTTTATATAGTCACTCAGGGATATAAATGTTCCCCTGAATACTGCTTTGGCTACATCCATAAATTTTGAAATGTTGTGTCCTCGTTGTCATTCTCTTTAATGAAATCATTGTTATCATGATTTGTTCTTTGACTCACCAGTTTTAAAGAATTAGATTATTTAATTTACAATTAATTTTTAATTTGCCTCTCCATGAATCCTTATTATAATTTTATAGAATTATGGTCTACAAATTGCATTATTATTTCTGCTTTTCTGCTGTTCTGCATTTTGCCTAATTCTAATTTTTGAACACTGAATTTCTCCTATGGTCTTTTGAGCCTCCTTTTTCATTTGATCTATGCTACCTTTCATTTCATTCTTTTCTTCATTTGATTTTTCTACCTCTTTTTCCAGTTAACCAATTTTGTTTTTAAGCTGTTGTTTTCTTTTCTCCATTTTTCTTCAACCTTTCTTATATGGTTATTAAATTCATTTTTGAGTTCTTACAGAGAGTTAGCCCTATTTTCTGGGTATTTTGAGGTTTTGCTTCCATCATTCTCTGTTGGTTCTGATCTCTACTCTATTACTGGAGGAAATGTTCAATAATTACCTTCTTTTTCTTTTCTTTACTCTTTTTCTCAGCCTTTTGTTTTTGTTTGTTTGTTTCTTGCCTATGGGCAGTAAACTCTCTCCTCTGCTGGTTCATTGGATTAGGCTGGTTGAGCTAATCTGCTTCGGGGCTATGTCTTCAATGAAGCCAACCTCTGAGGCCTCAGGATACCCAGTCATATGGACCCCCAGTCCTCCCTCCCTGCTGCTGTAAGACTCCAGGACCTCAAGGGTTGTGTCTGAGGTGCCCCTCTACCAGTACAGCCCCTGTCTTGGTACCCCAAAGGCAGCCGATACCTAACATTGTAGGGGTATGGTAGGGGTGGTCAACCAGCACTTCTCTGTGTGCAGTTTTCTTTACAATCCCTCCTTTATCCTGTGAAGATTACCTCTCTCTCTGCCTATCTTTCAAGTTGTGTTCAGAGGAAGAGCCCTGTGACTCTGTCTTCTTGTTGGATTTGGGTTCCTATCTTTTGAAAGAGCTTTTTAAAGATATGTATGAAAGGATAGTCAGAGTGGTTTTGGCTTTTGCTGCTACTATTCCACCTTCTTGATTCTGCCTCCTTTTTTTAAATAAAATCCTATATAATTTCAAGTCATTTTAAAGAACTTTCTTCTAGAGCAAGGGTGGGCAACCTTTTGGGCTGTGAGAGCCATAAACACCACATTTTTTAAAATGTAATTTCGTGAGAGCCATACAGTGCTCACACTGCGTGCTCCTGTAACAGTGCCTGAAAAAAATTGACTTTATGGCTCCTGCAGAAAGAGCCATACATTGACGATCCCTGTTCTAGAGGTTGGATACCTTGATCACTTCCTACCAGTTAAGAGAAAGAAACATAGGATAGGTTTCCTAAGAAAACTAAGTTTTTTGAACAGAAAAGAGAAGCTCCTGTTTTAAGTATTAGTGGCAAAGAATATTAATGAGTTAGGTAAAAGCAGCAAAAATTCAGTATTTGGACTGAATTTTAGAGAAGGTTACCATTTATTATTTATTTGAATCACCTCTGATCACAAGCAGGATGAATTCTTGATTTAAAGTGATAGGATCTGGTGGCAGCTGGGTGACTCAGTGAATTGAGAGCCACGCCTAGAGACTGGAGGTCCTAGATTCAAATCTGGTCGCAGACACTTCCTAGCTGTGTGACCCTGGGCAAGTCACTTAATCCCCATTGCCTAGCACTTACCATTCTTTTGCATTGGAGCCAATACATTGTATTGACTCCAAGATGGAAGGTAAGGGTTTAAAAAATAAATAAATAAATAATAAAATAAAGTAATAGGATCTGTCTTTGAATCCTGGCTCTGAAAATTACCACCTATGAGATATTTGACATATCACTTAAATCCTCTGAATGTGATTTTCTTCATCTCCAAAAATGCCAAGAACTTTTTCTATAATGAGATTTTCTTTATTTCCTCAGAACTTTGCTCTCTTGAGACTTTGAAATATTATGATCAGTACTAAATCTGGTAGTAGTGAAGTATATTGTATCATCTATCACAGCAGAAGTGTCATTACACATATAATATATGTATGTATGTATATATGTGCATTTATATATATAAATATATACATATTTATATATATGTTTAAAATGTATCTTCCACCTTAGAATCAATACTGTGTACTGAAACTGATTCCAAGACAGAAGAGCAATACGGGGGGCTAGGCAATAGGGGGCAGATAAGTGATTTGCCCAGAGTCACATAGCTAGAAAGTATCTCAGGGCAGATTTGAACCCAGGACCTCTTGTCTTTAGTGTTTAGGTCTGGCTTTTAGTACAGTGAGCCACCTAGCTGCCCCCCAATGTCACTGAATACTAAACACAATACTTTGCAACCTAATTCTCTAATAGAATGAATCATATTTCAGTGAGCCTTAAAAAGCACACATTTGAAGTTCTCTTCTCTACTTTTTCTTCTTTTCACATTGAGTATTCTCTGACGATTATATATGTAAAATGCTGTGGCACAGTGATATATATGACACTAGAAAGGTTGTCAGGTTATTACTGTAAATGGGATTTGTGGTGCATTAAGCAGCAAGGTGAAGCTATGAGGGTGCCACATATGGTCTTTGTTGAAACCGTATCACAGAAAACTACCATAGATATACATAAATGAATAAGTATGTCTGTGTTCCCAAAAAACTTTATTTATGGACATTGAAATATTTACTTTTTGATTATTACTAAGATAATATGATATTCTTCTTTCCAACCATTTAAAAACATAAAACAAACACCAAACTTTCTTATTTTGCAAGCCATATAAAAATAGGTAGTGGGCTGACATTGGAGTAGTGTCTATAGCAGGAGTCAGCAACCTTTTTGGCCGTGAGAGCCATAAACACCACATTTTTTAAATGTAATTTCGTGAGAGCCGTACAGTGCTCACAGTGGGCGCTCCTGTAACAGCGCCTGAAAAAAATTGATTTTATGGTTCCTGCATAAAGAGCCATATCTGGCCCTCAAAAGAGTCAGATATGGCTCAAGAGCCATACATTGCTGACCCCTGGTCTATAGTATAGCCAGTAGCCTGGTGTAGAGAGCTTCTGAGATACTGTAAAATTATAGATTCATGTATTCTAAGGTGATGTAGTCCAATTGATACCACTACAACAGTTCCTCCTACAATATCTCTCTGAAAATGATCAAGACCTTGTTTTGAAAATATCCCATGTCGAATAGTTTGTTTTCACATGAGGAAATCAAAACTATCAATAAGCATATGTTCTAAAAACAAGTGTTCTAAATCCCTCTTGATTAGAGAAATGCAAATTAAAACAACTCTGAGGTACCACCTTATGCCTAGCAGACTGGCCAATATGGCAGCAAAGGAAAGCAATAAATATTAGAGGGCATGTGGCAAAATTTGGACACTAATGCATTGCTGGTGGAGTTGTGAACTGGTCCAACCATTCTGGAGGGCAATTTGGAACTATGCGCAAAGGGCCATAAAACTGTGCCTACCTTTTGTTACAGCCATACCACTGCTGGTTTGTACCCCAAAGAGATAATAAGGAAAATGACTTTTACATAAATATTTATATCCACACTCTTTATGGTGGCAAAATAAAATTGGAAAATGTGGGAGGGGTTCATCAATTGAGGAATGGATGAACAAATTGTGGTTTCTGATGGTGATGAAATATTATTGTACTGAAAGGCATGATGAACTGGAAGAATTACAAGTGAACTGGAAAGACCTCCAGGAACTGATGCAGAGCAAAAGGAGAAGAACCAGAACATTGAACACAGAGACTAATACATTATGGCACAATCCACGTTATGGATATGAGACTTTTCTACTAGTAGCAATGCAATGCCACAGGACAATCCAGAGGAACTTAGGAGAAAGAAAACTAGCCACATACAGAGAAAGAACTGTGGGAGCAGAAATGCAGAGGAAAGACATAGGATCAATCACATACTTCAACAGGGATATTATTAGGGTTTTGATATTAAAAGATCACTGTACTGCAAATATGAATAACATAGAAATAGGTTTTGAACAATGAGACATGTATAACCTAGTAAAACTGCTTGTGAACTCCAGGAAGGGGGAGGAAAAAGGGGAATCATGAATCTTGTTACCATGGGAAAATATTCTAAATTAAAAAAAATAGTTTTAAAAAAAGAAAGAAAATATCCAATATCCAGGGCAGCTAAGCAGCACAGTGGATGGAATGAAGACCTGGAGTCTGGAAAACCTATGTCAGATACTTCTTACTGACTCTGGACAAAGAGGAGAAGAAAGAATCAAGAGAGCATCATCATATATTTAGGATTAAAGAAGACTTCAATGGTATTTTTCTGGTTCCATTCCTGTCTTTATTCAGATGATGAAACTGGGTCCCAGAGAAGTGAAATTACTTGTCCAGAGTTTCACAGGTGGTAAACATCAGCAGAAGGAAGTGAATCAGAATCCTCTAACATCAGAGTCATTGTTCTTTGTCCTGGACAACTCAAGAAGAAAATGGTAAGTGAACAAAGAACAAGTATAAAAAAAGAACATGAGAGAAAACCACAGTGGTTTGAAATCAATCATTAATAAGGCCAAATAATTACAAATAGTCCTTGGTCTCCTCCACCCATCTCAAGGATTTATATTTAAAAAAATCACACTCTCCTACTTCTTCAAACCCAACTTTGACCAATTCTTCTTTTTGTACTCATGTCTCCTTTTATTGATGTTAATGCTGGTGTTCTGGGTTTTTATTAAAGAATTTTTATCTTGACACATTTTTCCTTTCAGTATTTTTTGTTCTGATTTTTCCTATCCTTAGCACTTACTTTTTTGCTTCTCTCCATTCTCTGTTATAGCCATCATTGAGGACAGGCTGAAGAGATTGTCTCACTTTCTTCACAAAGGGAAGGAATTGTATATAGAGAGATATAAGAATCTCTAGGGTTGAATTCCCATTCTGAATAACTTCTGAAGAGAAAATTGGCCTTTGATTTTGTTGTTGGTTTTTGAAGTTCCATTTCTAGAACAGTAAATTTCTCCTTTACTTCTCCTTCTCTCCATATGGATGAACAGAATCAAAGTATGCTACATTTTTGGAGCATGGAAATAGTGTTAGAGTAAGCAGAATTACTACTTATTGCCCAGGAATAAACCTAAAAATATATTTGCACTCATTGCCAGAGGCTCCTGAAGGTGGGTAAAAAGAATTCTGAATTGGAGCTTTAAGTATTCATTTTAATTTATTTTCAATTTTTGATTATAAATATAGCGGTTTTGGGGGGTTGATTGCAAAGTTTGTCTCCTTACCTTATAGAATGAGCTGTAATTATCTGTTATACATAATTACTTTTATTTGAGGGGTATGCAAAAAGCTATTTATTCTGTCATATTAATAGTCATCAATATTTTTATTCTAATCTTGATTTAAGCAAAGACATGAGATTGGGAATAGTTATCCAATTAAAATCAGAACCTTTTCCCAAAATATAACAGATATGTGTCCAAATTGGGAAGCAAGATTCCTTCTTGACTCACTCTTCAACCTGACATGCACATCATGGTAACATCCCTTGGCACATGTTTCCTTATAGAAATAAGTACATTTTCGAATTGTCTAATATATCATAAAAACAGTAAGCAAAAAACTTAAACATTGACATTATTAGGTCACCTCTTAAAAAATTATGGCAAATAAAAATTGAAAACCATGTTTTCCTAGAGTTGCAAAAATAAGAAAAGTATGCAGTGTCCTGATCTTGACATTTCTAAAGGAATAATTTAGTTGTCCGAACCAAGTCTAAAAAAGCACGACCAGGGAAATATCCTTATTGGTAACCAATATTACCTTTCCACTCCCAGATAGAAAAGATGTGTATATAAAGGGAGTTAATGTAACTTTATTCTTGTGGTTAGTTGTATAAATACCCTCTATGTGTGTGTGTGTGTGTGTGTGTCTGTCTGTCTGTCTGTCTCTGTGTCAGTGTTTCTGTGTCTCTGTCTCTCTGTCTTTATCATTCTCTCTCACGATATATATATATGTATATATATGTATATATATACATAGATATACACACACATATATATAGACATATGTAGGTATACAATATATTTGTATATGTGTATATATCCATATAATGTGTATACATACACTCAAATTCTTCCTACCCTCCATGGCTCATCTAGAAGCACATTTTGTCCATGAAGAATTTTTGACATCCCTTTGACACTTTGATTTCTTTTCTTTGAACACCTGTAACACAGCCTATCTCATAAGATTTTGAAATTGCCTTTTTATGTTTTCTGATTATTTTTCTTACAGTTGTGTGTATCTGCAAAGAGAATATAAGTTGCTCTAGGACAGGATCTCGGCTTTTTATTTCTCTCATCTCACTCACAAGGTGTAGTACAGTTTTGGAAAGTCAATAAAAAGCTGAAGATTGATTAAATTTCAATTAACAAAGCAATTGTTCAGTTTATTGGATCACAGACTGACCCAATCTTTCCCAGTTCCTACCTCCTCTTCCCACTGCCACTGCCCTCTGTGATAAACTGAACTGCTCTGTCTTTCTGTCCCTGTGTAAGCACAGACGAGACAGAGCTTGTGAATTGGTTGAAACTGTCATACATCAGGCTGCTTTGTCTCCCCATTATACATAATAGGAAAGGAAAGCTTAGTTTATGGGGAAAAGTATGGTACATTGCAATCCAATAATATACCTACATGGCAGAGTGGCAAACACCTTTCGAACCTTCTGAAGCTTCTATTCAAGCAAGTAAAACAGTTACTGCAGAGCTAATGTCTAAGCGAGGAGCTATGCCTCCCAACTCTGTAGAATTAGAAAATTCATTTTCTACCTCTCTCCAGCAGGCCTTTTGGATTTCTTTTGAGATGGCTATTGTTATTGTTTGTTTTACACTTACTGACTGTTGATAATAAAACAAGTGCAGGGCCATGTTTCCTAGCAACCCAGCACCTCTTTTATTTCTCTTTGGTGCTTATTTATTAGACACCCCGGAGCCCTTTCTCAAGCTATTAAGTTACACATAAGGCTAATCTAAGACAACATTGTTCATCTTGGTCTAACTTCCTGGAAATCGATATTCATTACAATGGATTATTCACCTCACAAAGGGACACCTTTGCCCCTGACAGATATCAGGAGACTGAGCATGACTCCAGATATGGAGTAAATAGAATCTCAGTGAAAAATGCAGAGCTCTATGATGGGGAGTGTCCACTGAAGAGAAGTTGGTTCTCTTCTCATAGACTGCAAATAAATGATAGAAAGAAAAAAAATAACAAGACTCTTTGAAGAGCTTTCAAGAAAACTGAGTCCTGGTCTTAGTTTGATTGCTAACTACCTTTATAAATTTGGGCAATTCACCTAACTGTCATTAATTATTGCATTTATAATTGTAATTAATCTTGCACTTATAAAAATCTTAGGGATTCTGAGACAATATTGCATGTGAAAGGTAAATTATGCTGGCAGTCCCAGGAGCAGAAGGTATTAACAAGTGGCCAGAGGATGCGATTTATCAAGGAAAGCAAGAAGAAAGTTCCTATAGAGTTAATCTGCTGGTGAATGTTTATACTCTTGATGGAGACCAATTTTTACATTGTGTATTTGTCTTACTACTGTTGCAAGCAAAGTATATTTAGTTTTAAAACAATGCAAAATTCCCCTCATTCATTTTTGCCAAAGCAACATAAGCAACCACTGATCCTTTTTTTGTTATTGTTGTTGGGGGGGGGGATATTTCTTGTCACTAACCTTTGTTAGTGCAGAGCTAGTATTTTTGTGTCATGGATCCTTTTATCAGTCTTGTGAAGACTATGAATCCTTTCTCAGAACATTTACACACATATATATATAATGCATGTTATACATTGAAATAAAGATGGCATTTATTTTCCTTGAAAGGATCCCCTAAAATCTATCAAAGGACTTTGTAGGGGTCTGTGGCAATGAGGTTAAGAACTTTTCCTTATGCTAACAGGTATAGCTATCTGTCTACTTCCAAGGTCTCACTTGAAAGATGAGCAATGTCAGATGATCCCATATGAGGTACTAGATATGAGATGCTAATCTGAGCCATTTTGCACTATCATTTCACCTTGCTGATGACCTATGTCAACCTGAAAAATACAGAACTATGAAAGGAGTTATAAGAGTCTGTAATTGAAGTAGAAAGATTCATCTCAGAAGCTACACATAGACCTGGGACTTCTACTGAACTACAATTCAGTGTGCTTATATAGATTTTGGAGAAGGGGAAGGGCTTATGCTCTTTTACTCCCTTGGAACCTGCACTAGTGACAATCTAAACTAACTGTGAAAGGCCAAGATACAACAGCCAAAGTTCCAGGGAGTATCCTAGATCAGTGATGGGCAACCTTTTGACCTTAGTGTGTTGTAATTTGCCAAAAACCTGGAGTATAACTGGAGTGGTGTGTCACTTCAAGAAAAAAACATAATTTTGTGATATTTATAGTTTAAATAACAAAAATGTATAATTGTAATATATAACTATTTAATAAACCAAAAATGAATTATTTAACTTACCCGCTTAGTGACTTCTTTGTTCATCTGTCAGTCGGGTTCTTTTGTTGGTACTGATGTTATTTAACTAGTGTAGGGTGCCATGAACTAAGATCAGTGACAGGGAGGAGGAATATTCTTTAACTAACCTGCCTATTAGTGCGGCCGCGTGTCATTGAAAATGGCTACGTATGTCGAAGCTGACACACGTGTCATAAGTTCACCATCAGGATCCTAGACACAAAAGGAGAAACTAAGAAAATATAAAAGGCATTTAAGACTTGATTATATCTGCCAATCCTATCTAAAGTATTCAAGGAGTACTTGAAGTCTTATGTTTCAATCTGGGACAAGGGTCAGCAAGGGGGTTTCTTAAAGACAGGCTATCAGAAAGGAGGGTCAATTTGCAGTTTTATAAAACTAGGTTGTCATCTGCAAATATTTTCCTCTATGTCCTTGGATTCTAAAAACTGTTTCTCCTGAAAAGGAGGAAATGTTGGTTTATTTAACAAATGTAAACAGTTAGAACACAGGAATAGAAGACAAGTTTTAGTTATCCAATATTGAATTAATCTGATTTTCCTTTTCACTTACCTCAAGATATTGATTTGTGTTTCCTTAGAGAAATAATGGCAAACCTATGGCATACATGCCAAAGATGGCACACAGAGAGCTTTCTGTGAGGATGCATGCTACCCTCTGCCCAACCCCTAGTCCCACCAGAGTTTGTTACTAGAAAGGCAAAACTGCTCCCTTCCTCCACTCCACCATCTGACAACACTTTTTCACATCACCTGCCCCTCTCCCAGCAGCCCAATATGAACCTACAGGAGGTAAGGTGGGTAGCTCACAGGTGGCAGAGCTGGAGGGGAGCAGAGTGCTCAGATCACTCCCCTCCCCCTCTCTACAATCCCAGAGGACATTCCTCACTTCACCCACTGTTCAGCCCAGCAGCCCAATAGGAGCTCTTTCTCACTCTCTGTGTGGGATAAGTGGGGGGAAGGCATGGCAAATGGTCTCTAAAAGGTTCACCATCACTGCCTTAGAGCATAGTTTCTTTGATGAGTAGAGGTGTTGGGATAGTAGTGGGGTTTTTTTATTTGCAGATAGAGGCAGAAAACACACTAATATATAAAAAAAAAGAATGGAATAGAAAAGCAAAGAAGACATTGAATTATCTACTGAGGTAGAATACAACCTTTCATCATGCCATATAGATCCTCATTGATCCTTCTCTTCTGCTGTACTCTAGGCTTTCTTTAGCTAATCATGGTTGTCATGTAGAAGAGATATTGGACTTGTTCTATCTACTTAGCCTTGGAGTAAAGAACTAGGACCAATGCATACAAATTACAGGGAGATAGATTAAGGCTTGATGTAGGGCATTTTCCTTCTAAACAATAAAGGATGTTCAGATTATGGCATATTTTAGCATTTGGGACAAATTCCTGTTGTCGCCTTAGACTAGTAATGGATTGATTTCAATATCATTTCTTCCTACTGGCTGTAAATTTGCCAGGCTCTCCGTTAGCCTTAAAATGCTTAATTTTAGCAATCTATCTAGTTTTGCATTGATTAATTCAAAAAGGTCCAAGAGAGTTTGAAATCAAATCATTATTTTTTTTTGTTTGTTGTAGTTACACACAGATAAGAATGAATGCTTATTAGCATCTTACAAAGGAGCCTTTAGATCATCTGAAGAAATACAAACTTTTAGAATTTGGCAGATGAGACTTATCAAAGGGCAGTGGAAAAATTTATAGAGGTCTCCAAGAATAATTAAATCAATCTACAAAACATGTTTAATGAGACAGGAAACAGTGAGTTCAAAGACAGGTTAACAAAACAATCTCATACATAATAAGGATTGGATTGTTATTTTTGTTTGTTTACATTTCTCCCTGTTAATTCATTGAAAGTATGCTTAAGTTTTATTTCCTTATTTATTTAATAATCTATTTATAATTCACTGGCTGTCATCATGGCTTCAGGGTGGCAAATAAAGGTAAATGGTTAGCCTACAATGGAAAGAGACAGAGAATTGTCTGTATAAGGAAACACCAATTTTATAGTCAATACAGTCAGATGTCAGAAAGAGGTCACAGATCTCTGATACAAGATGTGGACAAAGTAAGGAAAATTAACTATGTCTTAAGGCACAGGTTTTTTTTCTTTGAGTCTTTGAAGCTGTACTTATCAATATCTATAGACAAAGATAAAGAGGTTCATAGAGATAGGGATGGATAGAAATGCATTTCAATATAATTGGTTTCTTTTGTAATATGGTGCATTTTATTTTATTTATTTAATAGCTTTAGTATAAAAAAGCAGTCCGTAGGCATCACTAGATAGCCAAAAAGTTCCATTACACATAAAACGTTAAAGGCAAGCTTTTATGTGGTGTTCAGACAATCCCCAAAGACACAATATAGCATTAGCAATTGACTCAAGGGTAGTAAGCCTATCCCCAGATATTTATGCCATAGGCTTGTTATACTTTCTGCTAGATTTGGATAATTGTGTCCCCATATTCATGTAAGAGGTAAAATTACAAGTAGAATCACTATGATAAGAACTGTACTCTGATATTCATTTCATTTTATTTTATTTTTAAAATTTCTTACCTTCCATCTTAGAATCAATATTGCGTATTTGTTTTAAGGCAGAAGTGTTTACTCTAAGGGTTAGGCAATGGGGGTTAAGTGACTTGCCCAATGTCATGCTAATAAGAAGTGTCTGGTCAGAACTCTGGGAAAGGAAAGATTTTAAAACCAAGCAAGAGTTAGAAAAAATTACAAAATGTAAATTAATTATTTTTGATTTTATTTTATATTTGATATTAGTTTTGATTATATTAAGCTAAAAAGCTTTTGTACAAACAAAAACAATGTAGTCAAAATCAGAAGGGAAACAACAAATTGGGAAAAAATCTTTATAACAAAAAATTCTGACAGGGGTCTAATTACTCAAATATACAAGGAGTTAAATCAATTGTATAAAAAAATCAAGCCATTCCCCAATTGATAAATGGGCAAGAGACATGAATAGGCAATTTTCAGGTAAAGAAATCAAAAGAATCAATAAGCACATGAGAAAGTGTTCTAAATCTCTAACAATTAGAGAAATGCAAATCAAAACAACTCTGAGGTATCACCTCACACCTAGCAGATTGGCTAAAATGAAAGAAGGGGAGAGGAATGAATACTGGAGGGGATGTGGCAAAATTGGGACATTAATGCATTGCTGGTGGAGATGTGAACTGATCCAAACATTCTGGCTGGCAATTTGGAACTATGCTCAAAGGGCTATAAAATAACGCTTGCCCTTTGATCCAGCCATACCATTGCTGGGTCTGTACCCCAAAGAGATCATAGATAAACAGATTTGTACGAAAATATTTATAGTTGTGCTTTTTGTGGTGGCAAAGAACTGGAAAAGGAGGGTATGTCCTTCAATTGGGGAATGGCTGAACAAACTGTGGTATATGCTGGTGATGGAATACTATGGTGCTAAAAGGAATAATAAACTGGAGGAGTTTCAGGTGAACTGAAAAGACCTGCAGGAACTGATGCAGAGCAAAAGGAGCAGAGCCAGAAGAACATTGTACACAGAGACTGATATACTGTGGTAAAATCGAATGCAATGGACTTCTGTACCAGCAGAAAGCAATGACACAGGACAGCTCTGAGGGATTTATGGTAAAGAACGCTACCCACATTCAGAGGAAGGACTGCAGGAGAGGAAACATATAAGAAAAGCAACTGCTTGAACGCATGGGTCGGGGTGGACATGATTGGGGATGTGGACTTGAAACTACCACATCAATGCAACTACCAACAATTTGGAAATAGGTCTTGATCACAAGGACACATGACAAAACCAGTGGAAATGTGCGTTGGCCATGGGTGGGGGGAGTGCGGGGGGTGAAGGGGAAAGTAGGAGCATGAATCATGTAACCATGTTAAAAATGATTATTAATAAATGTTTAAAAAATTAAAAAAATCTTTCTTGATTAAAACCTAGTTCCATATTATTAATAATTGGACTAGAGTTATCATTTGGTGTCTACATCCCCAATAATGTCCTCATCGGCCCATGTGTTCGAGTAGTTGTTTTTCTTCGGTGTTAGGTCTTAATCAATGATACATGTAAAACCCAGTGAAATTGTGTGTTGCCTCAGTGGGGATGGGGGGGAGTTGAAGGAGAGGGAAAGAACATGAAACATGCAGCTATGGAAAAATATTCAAAATAAAAATAAAAATTAAAAAAAGAAGTGTCTGAAGCCAGATTTGAACCCAGATTTGGGTTCTCTAAGCCTGACTCTCAATCCACTGAATCACCCAGCTGCCCCCCCTCTGATATTCATTTTGAAGTAGATCATTTTCCTCACGACTTCCATCATTGTGGCAACTCTTAGAAAAAAAGCAATCTATATAATATTATTTCTACTTTCTCCATTTACTCACTTTTCAAACTTTTGCATTTTTTTCTGGAAATCCCATAATTTGACTGAAAATATTTTCTGTAAGGTTAACACAAAAATCAAGTTTCTCTCATCATTGTCAATAAAGAAAAACTTGTCACTATAGTAGAAATTATGAAAATCTTGAGAAACACATTCCATCATAGAATTTGTAATAGAGAGAAAATAGAGGGGAAAACAAATTATGTACCCTAATTTAGGAAAGAATTTTTTAATGTATTCATTGAGACAATAAGTAGGATCCAATGAACTGAATTTCTACATTGCAAGTCAAGTAGGAAAGCTAGAAACTTCTCAGGTATGGTATTCAAATGATGACAAAAGAAATTATTCTGATGAGTACAGAGTATACATTAGCCATATTAGGATCAAGAATACCTGAGCTGAGCATTAACTGGGATTGTCCCCCAATGTCGTATAGCCAATAATATCAGATGGATAGGACTTGAGAGATGACAAAATGGAGACAAAATTACATAATTTGTCAAATCTTTTTTTGGTTGTATTTGCATTTTTTCCTAAAGACATTTTTTGTCTTTAAAAAAACAATAAACATTTCTGATAGCTATAATGTAAAATACGTATAGAAACAGTTATAATGCACCTAGTTACCCTCAAAGAGTTCAAGCCTTCATATGCTACCTCTCAAGCACCAAATCAAACTCAATTATTGAACTCCTCTACATGATCATTGAAAACATGTAGAAAACATAGTAGGTAAAGAATAATTTTGGATGGGTAAATTAACTGATTTTTAAAAAGTGGAAGTGTGGATTCTATGAATTATAGACTACTAATATTTAATTCGCCTCCAGGAAAACTTTTGGAACTTTCCAGTGAAAAAGTGATATTTACAAAGAGCCAATGAAGCTTCCTGTAGCAAAGGTTTTACCATACAAAGCCCATTTCACTTTTACATGCTTACTAGACAAGTAGAATAGAGGAATGTTGTTGAGCCTATGTTATTTCTCTATATTTTAGGAAAACATTTGTAAATGTTTCCCGTTAAAATTGTGGAAAATTTGAGAAATATGTAGTTGGCAATAATATAAATTGCTGAAAACTGAATGATTTCAATGACTGAACCAGATATGCGGTCATTAATGATTCAAGATCAACTAAGAAGGAGGTCTCCAGTATAAAGTACCAAAAAATCTCTGCTTGGTCCATTTTAAAATATTTTTTCAATGACTCTGATAAATACATATTAAATTTACAGATAGACAAAAGATAGTTAAAATATTGAATGACAGAATCAGAATACAAAACAGAACTCAACTGGTTCAGATGTTGGGAGGAATCTAAAATGATGCAATGTAGTTATTCTGATATTTTAATTGAATCTGGATCTCATTTAAGTGCATATTTATTCTTACATTACAGATTCTTAATATTACAAAAAAAGACTTTATATATTTTCATCCTGTGTGAGTTTTGTCCAGATTCCCTTGTAAAATTTGCCCCAGGTTGTCTAGCTGATGAACTAGTTCTCTGTCCATCATCTGGACACTATGTGGATATGAGTGGAGCACTTGAGATATCTGTTGATTATAATTCACTCTTGCAACATTTATCTCTTTCTCTACTTTAATGAATTTCTGACAATATCCTTTATGATATTTCTTTTGCCCCAAAACTTGCTGGGAATAGATTGTAGCTTATTCAGTGCCTCCCTATGACCCTTTGTTGTGCATTATATGTTCCAGAATATTAATTTAAATGTAAAATGTTTTATCAATATCTTTCCATTATCTGTTTAGCTATATAGCTAACTAGTTAGGTTCTATCTCTTTGCTTATTTCTTTTTTTGAGACTGACTATCTCAGCCAATCTGGAAGTTCAGCAGCTGCTCATTAGCCTGACAGTACTGATGATCAGCTTGGAAACTTTGACCTGGTCCACTTTACACAGGGCCCTATTCCTCCCTCCCATTCTCAGGGCTAAAAATATTTGTGTTGGACTTAGTGTGCACACCTGGTCATCTTAAGCACTGTTGCAGTCCAGAACTTCCCAATTCAGTGATCTATCCAGATTCTGCTTTTTTACCAGCAGATATTACAGGCAAGTGCTGTCATGCGATGTGGTTAGAAGAAATCATTTTGCAAATTAACTAATACTGGTAACAATATTTAAATAATGCCTAAAATACTGGTAACAACATTTAACGGATGCAAACCACTGTATATATGTTTTCTTAGTTGGCCCTCACAACAGCCCTGGAAGGTAAGCATAATTATTGTTTTCATTTTGTAGATGAGGAAACTCAGTCTGAAAAGACTTTCTTAGGATGGTCTAAACTGGGATTTTAACTTATGTTTTACTGACAAATCCATTGCCCTTGCACACAGTGCAAGGTGCTGATGTCCAGGTGAATGGCAGAATGAAAGTTCAATATTAGTAAACAGTATGGTGCCTAAATGCCCAAAGCTACTATAATCTCAGTGGTATTCATAAACATAATTACCAAGATAAGTAAGGATAACTAGGCAAGAGTGACTTTCTATACTCTATGCTAGTTGATAAAGACTCTGTTCTTGGGAGAGACACAAATGGGAGCAATTGGTAGAATTCTCAAAAATCAGATTTAAGCCTGAAATTAAGGGGTAAGACCAGAACAGCAGCAAAGTGAACAAATATTTTTCTAGCAAATAGAACTACCTAAGAATTGCATCAATTCTTTGGAAGTCAGTGTACTTATTTTCTGCAGTTCATATTTTCCAACAGGCACTAGATGAGATACTTGTCAGAAATGTTAAAGAAGGATTTCTATTTTGGTCTTGATTAACTCTCAGATTTTGTCATAGAGTAACAGATATGTAGTACTTTACTTTGTAACTCATTAAAGGTGCTTTGTAAATGCTTTTAATTAATCTAAAAAGTTACATTTAAATTTTAATGCAACTTTAATGGAAGCCAAGATTTTCTCTACTAGAAAAATTATATTTAACAATTTACAAATGAATTATATCTTGCACATATGTTTTGATTCCTGGATGGATACAAGGAATTTGTCTTCAAATTACAAAAAAAGTTTGTAATTCTAGAATCCTGTTGTCTCCTGCCACCGACAAACTGCGTTGCCTTTGGTAATCTGCAAAGTCTTTTCTGGCCTCTTTTCCCTCAAATGTAAAATGGAAAAGTTCAGCTAAATTATCTCTCAGGTTCCATTTAACTTGAATCATGTGTTGTTCTTTGATTTTGTTTTGAAATATTCCAACAGTTTAGAAAGAATGATTGAAATAAATAATATGTTGGCACAGATAGGACCAGTTATTTAGCAGCAAATGAACCAGTAGTCATTTGAAGCATTCTTTTTTGTCCCCTTTTATTGTTCTTTCTACCTGTTTTTTGAAAGAAATATTTTTGCCACTTTACCACTGATTTCACAATAGACAATCATTAGGACACTTGCCAGTAATATGGCTCATGTTGGCTCTCTCCTATTGTGAGAGTTATATCTAATTTTTTTTTGAGGATGACTGATAGAACAATCTTTTTTTTCCCCTTATGTTTCAATCCAACCAATATTTATTCTAAAGAAAAGGCATTATTTTAGTTTCTGTGAGAGAAATAAAAATCCCTTTTTTCCAAGTGAACATAAAATCTAGTCAGGTTTCATAAAGTATCATGTTTGTGATTCTTTCATGAGTTTACTATAAACTATTTTGTTTTATAATATTTATGGATCTGTCTTAACTTCAACACTAAAGTGTAAACAGATTCAGGGCATGGAATACATCTAATTTACTTTAGTATCTCCCTCAATAGCTAGAAACATGTCCAAAATATATCATACACTTAATAAATGCTTATTGAATCAAAAAAGGAAAACAAGGCTCACAGTGGTGAAATATAATTCAAAATAAGGGCAACTATTGAAATTTGCAATAAAGAAGTGCTATATAACTTTGAGAAGGGAGGGGACAGTTAGGTGGATCATTAAGTTGAGAGCCAGGTCTAGAGATTGGAGGTACTGGGTTCAAGACTGCTTTGAAATACTTCCTAGGACTATGACCGTAGGCAAATCACTTAACCTCCATTGCCTAAGCCTTACAATTCTTCTGCCTTGGAATCAATATACAGCATTTATTCTAAGACAGAAGGAAAGGTTTTAAAATAATAACTTTGAGGAGGAAAAGATAGATATGGACTGCAGTTGTCCATTTCAGCAAAGAAATAAGATTTGAAGTAGATTTTGAGAAATTAATAGGATTTGCACAGAAATAAAGACACAGAGCTAAATAACATATATAATTTATTTCTGGGTGGGGGGGAATGCCAATATGGAAAGGGTCAAAGAATGTAATCCAATGCTGTTCTGACTATAGTGAGATTTTAATTATTGCCTTTGTCTAGCTCTCCCTGATGTTTATATACTATTGGATTGAATTATAAAATAATTCATTTACTTTGCTGCTGAAGATTTCCAGAATTTTTTTCACTGAGATTCCATTGCCTTCAAGTCACTTCCTTGAATTCCTGATTTAAAGTGATTTTGTTGAGATATTCTATAATGAGTTTAAATTATAAAATCAAATTCACGCAATTCCCCAAAGAGCCAAGTAGTATTTTCTATTTCCTATTATCTTCCAAAAATAAAAGCAAAAGAAGTTGCCTTCTAAGGACAATCATCCTAAGGTAGGTTTGGCATGAAGACTGATAATAATAGCATACTTCCACCCTGAGGTGCTGGATACAATTCCCAACCACTGCTATGTAGGTCAGCTCGAAACACTGTATTAGGTTTTAGATCCCACTTTATTGACAAATTGCAATGTATAAAACACTCCTCATTGAGAATGATAACTACATATTTACATACATAAACACATACATGTATATATGTATGAGTATATACATATATGTACGTGTATAAAATATATGTGTGTATATGCAGATATGTGTGTAAACATACACACACACACACACACACACACACACACACACATATATATGTAATGAACTAGAGAAAAACTCTTTCCAAAATAGGATGAGTTACTCATCAGGAAACCCTAATTAGCAAGTCTTGTTAAATAATAAAAATAAAAAATGAGAACTAGTAACTGTTATCTAATGTCAAAAGACAGGATTAGTAAAATATGATATGACTTACATGACAGAGCAAATCAACTACTTATAAATAAGGTGGCTTCACAATGACAAAACCTTATCAGTTAAGGATTATGTATTATCTATCATAAAGATTTCATGTGAATAGAACAAAAGATTTCAGAACCAAGTAAAGAAAATAGGAAAGTAGAAAATGAACCTAGACCAGAGAATAAACATAGAGAGAAAATAAGTCCCCAAATCAAAGATCCCATTTATTATAACAGGACCTAGCTAAGACAAAAATTATGAACAGAATTCTCCTAGATCCCTTTCTTTGCCTCTTTATTCTTTTTACTGATATCCTTTTTTTTTCTTTAAAAAAAAACCATACCTTCTGTCTTAGAATAAATGCTATGTATTGGTTCCAAAGCAGAAAAGTAGTAAGGGCGAGGCTATGAGGAATATGAGGAATGCATGACTTGCCCAGAGTCTCAGAGCTGGTATGTGTCTGAGGCCAAATCTGACTAGGACTTCCAGTCTCTAGACCTGGTTCTCAATCCACTGAGTCACCTGACTTCCCTTTATCCTTTCTTCTACTTATTCTCCCCTATCAAAGCTCCCAGAATTTTTTTTTTGTTTTCTTCTTGATCTGCCCACAGCCCTCCATTGCCATGCCATACACAGGTTTACTCTCCCCACCATTATCACGATGCAAATTGTTATCACTTCTCTTTCCTTTCTAGCACAACTCATATTACATAGTTACTAACCATCTAGTTACTAGAAGGAAATTAAAATGAATAATGTGATCAATATAAATGTGATACTGATAAATTGTTTTAATACAATTCTTCCAGGCTTCTTTGTGTAAAAGTGAAATTTGGGAAATGCCATCTAAAAGTGTATATATTTCTATGGACATGGAAAATGTATCAAACTACATTTCCCGTGATCCAACGTGGTCCAACTGGTTTCCGTTTCCGGGTTTTTGGCTTGGGGAGGCCTACGTCTTGACACAGGGAAGAGTTTAGAATCTCCTGGGTTAGGAGGGAGTGCTCTCTTGGCCAGCAGACTCGAGACAGTAATGGAGGCGGCAGTTTTGAATGCTTACAAGCGCGTGGTCTAATGATTTTATCTATCAGCATGGCTTTAATTAAAATACTAATATATATATATATTTATACCAGCCTTTATCATTTTTAATATTAATAATTTGGTGAACCAGAAGGTCGAAATTCGAACTCTAAATCTTCCAGATAGCCTAATGATAGCCATGCCTGCTTTTTGGCCATCTGGCTCAGCTCTTTTGAGCACTTTTTTAAAAAAGGAAAGTGGCTTTCCTTGCCATGCTTTGGCTAAAAGCAAGAGCACGTTTTTGCCTCCAGCGGGACTCAGCCAGCCAGTCCAGCCCAAACCACCTTGGGAGGGAGGTCAGGCCAGCCAATTCGGGCTTTTGGCTTTACACTAAAATGCCGGAGCCCAGCCAGTGTGTCTCTGCCGCTGCTGCTCTCCTGACTCCTGACTTGATCTCCATTCCTGCCGCGCCGAAAGCCTGCAGCATTCCAGTCCCTGTGATCTCCGATCCTGACTTGCTGGTGCTGCTGGAGTCCAGAACCCCGAGCCCCAACAGCTCACCCAGTCCTGACTTGCCGAGATCTTGATCTCCAGAGACTGCTTCAGTTCCTGCCGCAAACCAGTTGGGTAGTATATTCCCCTTTCTCCCTATTTCTAGCCTTCCATGTGTTTCTCTAAAGACCTAATTTAGGCAACCCCCACAAGCTCTACACCTGGGATTTTCTACAAAACTGACTTTAAGTTTTTCTCTAGCCCTTGAAAGTTCCATGCTTTGAATATTACCTTGTAATTTTACAAAAGATCTTTTTAACTTTTACTTTAAATCCTTAAGAATTGTTGTCTTAAAGGATAAGCTTTTATATATTTTATTATAAGAGATATTATTGCCTTAAATGGATAGAAGCATTTCCTACCCAGGATTTTTTTTTTAAATACAGAGAGTCAAGGAGTTCCTGTATATTCTTTGCTATGGAAGCAATAACAGCATTTGCCAAGGGTTACAGGTTGTAACAAGTATATGATTTTGAACATCATTATTTATTGTTTTAAAATGTGCTATTGGAAATAATGGTACTCTATTTGAATGTGCATTGTGAATCTGCTATTTGTAAAACCCACTTTCTCTCACAGAGAATCTCATTTTTGGGTAACATAACCCTTCTAGTTCTAAGCTATATATATATTTTTGATTCTTTAAAACTTTTTTTAATGAGAGAAATTGATTTTCCCCTTTTCTCATCTTGTACTGGTAGTACATATATAATCATTATTTATCCTTTTTCTGATTCTACAGCAAATACCTTGGCCTATAGGACTGTGATTTAAATGCCTCTCTGATTCCAGAAGGGAATATGAAAGCTGTTAATAGTGCTAAAAAAGAAAGCACATGGTCAGAGACTTGACTGACTAAGATCTGCATAATTGCAGCAGTTCTATGCCAATACTTTAGGGCTTGGAAATTGGGGTTTGAGTCCTGGAGTCCCAGTCTTTTCTAAAACTTTAGAGGACGTGGGTCCCCTCGACTTAGATTCCTAGAAAGCACCTAAGATTGGTTATTTATTTGGCTCACTTCCCTAAAAAGCTGATGATAAGTCAGATCAGAGAGAGACATTTTCCTTTAGTCCTGGCCCTGAATGGGTAATTGCACACTGCTGAATTCACTTTAATTAGACCTTCATTCAAAGGTCTAAGTTTATTTTCCCCAGATTTTTTGCACATTTTACATTTCATTCACAAGTTAATTTTTTCTTCTTTTTTCTTGAATTTTATTCTTTGTATTTTGCCATCCTTAGCTGACCTGAGGTACCTTTTTTAGAAAAAAGGTGTGTTTAAGTTTTACCTCACGGGGATATCTGTTAAGTTTTTTAAAATTCGATAATGTAAAAATATATGTATATTTAACTCTTTTAGGAATAATTTCATGGGGAATTAAATTGTATAAATCTTAGAAGAAAATGTATGTTTTGTAATCTATAATGTAAAGTTTAAATTCTTTTGAGAATAATTTCAGAATAAGGATCTTGCCATCTCCCCAGAATCCAGACGACGAACTTGTTTGGTGAGGACACATGAAGATGTCTGAAAAGCCTTCACTGTACCATGGAGACCAAACTTTGAACTTTGGGGTGCAGTTGATTGAACTATGGGGAGTTAAAATTGAGTTGTATGTATTGTTTTAATTGTACACTGTTGTGCCAGTGGGGGACTGCCCCCCAAATTGGTTTTTTGTCAATGCGGCTAATTTTAACCATTTGTTCATCTATTTCTTTTATCCCCAATTCCTGAAAAAATTTAGAAGTTGTTTATTTTTACAGGTCCAGTGAAGAAAAAAGGACTAACCTTTTTTTTTTTTGCCAGACCTCACGGGGAATTGTAAAAGTGAAATTTGGGAAATGCCATCTAAAGGTGTATATATTTCTATGGACATGGAAAATGTATCAAACTACATTTCCCGTGATCCAACGTGGTCCAACTGGTTTCCGTTTCCGGGTTTTTGGGCGTGGGGAGCCCTACGTCTTGACGCAGGGAAGAGTTTAGAATCTCCTGGGTTTGGAGGGAGTGCTCTCTTGGCCAGCAGACTCGAGACAGTAATGGAGGCAGCAGTTTTGAATGCTTACAAGCGCGTGGTCTAATGATTTTATCTATCAGCATGGCTTTAATTAAAATACTAATATATATATTTATACCAGCCTTTATCATTTTTAATATTTATATTTGGATGTTTGTCCCTTTAAATAGAACTTAGTAATATAAAATGTAAAAGACTTTTGGTAAGATGGGTAAGTAAGAATTTATGTTTAAGTAAAACTCCCTCTCATCACCACCAATCAATCAGAAATAAAGTAAGGTAAAAAGACAACAAAATAGGAGGGAGAAAGAAAACAATCATTATAAAGAAAGCCCCTCAGAAAAAAAAAAACTATAGAGAAAATGATGAAATATATAAACAAAATGAACTACTAGTTTCTGAAGAAATACTACAGGGCAGTGATGGGCAAACTACAGCCTGTGGGTCAGATACAGCCCCCCTGAAATGTTCTATCCCACCACAGCTTCAGGACATTATTCCTAATCTGACAAATACAATGAGTAGGATACAATACAATGAAACTTCTAAAGAGTTGCCTTAGAAACAGACTGACAGATGAGCATTTCCTTTCCTTTGGCCCCCTCTTTAAAAAGTTTGCCCATCAATGCTATAGAGTAAAAAAAAAAGAATTGTGAAAAAAATCTCAAGAATAGTGGATAATATTTTTAAAATATCAACCAGAACATTAAAAAAGGGACTGGAGCACCTAAAAGAATGACCAGAATAGTTGAAAAGCTTAATTAGATAATTAAAGAAATGATAAAAATACAAATGTGAGATTAAAAGATAATGAAATGTTTAAATGAGCAGATAAAAAATACAATAGGAGGGAACTCTGAAAAAGGGAAATTAAAAATTAAGAAGTTTAAAAATATAGATAGGTAAAAAAAAAGTGATAGATCGAGGTCCAAAAACAGTAAAATTCAAAGAACGAGTACTCTCCAAACTATCTGACATTGAAAATTTATCTGTTAAATAAATTAAGAATCATTTGCCCCTCAGAGAAATACAAAAAGAGTAAATTTCACAGTTTATGTAAACATATAACTATATAAATATATTTGAACTGGAGAGCCAAGTACTGTACAGATAAAGAAAATCTGTAAGAAGCTAACAGAAAGAAATCTTCAGTTTAAGTAAGGTATAAATGAAGCTGCAAAGCTTAGAAGTTTTGAGATAAAAATTAGGGCTCAGGAAAAACTAAAATTTCAGAGTGTTAATCCAGTTTTCACAGGACTGTTCATTAAAATAAAACTAGAAGAAGAAAACTCATTAAGTATTGAGTAATAATCTGCCAAAATATAGATAGGATATAAGCTTTATAATAAATGGAATGCTGGACTTGAAGTCAGGAAGACCTGAGTTTGAAACCTGAATCATATTTTAATAACTGTGTGGTCCCATGCAAGTTATTTATCATATCTGAACCTATTTTCATCATATACAATGAGGAGGTTAGACTTAGTGATCTGTTTCTTTCAACCTCTGAATCTGTGATTATATTTTTAAGGGAAGCCTAAATAATCTGGACGGTATCCAATATTTGTGATAGAACCATTTAGTTTCCAAAAATTTTCTACAAATTATAACAATAATACTGCCCAAGAAATATTATATGGAATGAAATAAAATAACAAACTCATTAGTATAAATAAAGTATCAAAAATATCAAGGGATATACTGTAGGATTCAGATTTGATCCTACCAGATCCCAAAGTATGTTAAAAAGTAGTCATGACCCAAACTTATTTTAGAGATGAGGAAACTGAAGTTCATGGATGGACATCAGAGGTGGGATTTGATTTCAGATCTTTGGAATTTGAATTGAATTGAATTTGAATTTTGAATCACTTTCCACTGAGTCAAAATAAATTGTTATGTTTAACTATACACTTTA
This sequence comes from Gracilinanus agilis, assembly GCF_016433145.1. Lineage (NCBI taxonomy): Eukaryota > Metazoa > Chordata > Mammalia > Didelphimorphia > Didelphidae > Gracilinanus > Gracilinanus agilis. The sequence continues at coordinate 304,614,081 of NC_058132.1, forward strand.
TAAAAATGAAATAATTATAAATATTGTAAATTTGTTTTGTTTCTATTTAAATTTCAATCATTAAAATGGGTTTTGAAATTAACCTCTCCCAAAATATTTTCATTTTATCTATGGTTCATGAAGAGCTTTGAAAAATCTGAAAAATTCAGAAGAAAACAATTCATCTCTATGCTGAAGTAATATTTCTTTTAGTACTGTTTTAAAACAATTTATTTGTTGTAGAAATACAAATGACACCTCCAAAAGTATTCAGATATTTTCACTAACAAGGGAAAGACCACAACAACCTAAGAGTAAGACGTTTGGAGAGTAAAAAAATTGGCTAGATTCATAAAACCAGAGCACATCAAGTTCAGGAGTACAAAATGCATTTAGCCAAGATCAGGTGTCATCTACTATGACAAGAAGGGCAATGCTTTTTTTATTTGCCTTGTCAGCTTTCCCTCCCTCCCTTCATTGCTCCTTCTGCCTCTAGTTTTCTCCTCCTCCTTCTCTCTTTCTTTCTTCCTCCATTTCTCCCTTTCTTTTTCCCTCTTTCCACTTCCCCTTTTCTCTTTCTCCCTCTCTGTCCCAGCCTTTGTTTCTATCTCTGTCATCTCTCTCATGCACCCATTTCTTTTTACATATCTCATCATGATTTATTAAGCATTTTGTAAATTACATGTGCTTCATAAATGCTTGTTAAATTAAATTTCACCAGATTCTTTGGCTTTTCTCATAAAGCACAATAAGATTTATTTTTTTTTCTCCAAGTAGAGTCCATCTTAAAAATCTGTTCAAACTGATTAAAGTCTTCTTTTGTGATGACTTTCCTTGCCATTTTCAATCCCTTTCCTCATCTTTCCAAAAGAGCTGTATGCCACTCTGAAAGCTATTTTAGATGAACCGGGGATAACTCTAATCTTCTGATAATCCAAGAAGGCAGGTCACATAATTGGGCATTTTTTGTTTCAGGCTTTACTCATGGGTTCATCCTTTAACTGAATGTGTGGAAAAATGAATGTTTTTAATTACTTTTATCTGTGGTTGTCTGGATACTTTTTGCATGTTCAAATCTTTTAGAAGCCAGTGAAAGTAAAATAATCTGACGCCTGTTGAACTCTTTCTTTCTGAAAATACTTGAAAAATTTTCTAGGAGTAATCAGTTTTTATTTTCATTGACAAAGACAAACAATTGGGTTTTTATTGAGTTCATAGTTTGATATTATTTGAGAGAGCTTGGGATGCAGGTAGTTTGGATTATGATGATATTTTCTCTCTCATTTTCTGCATAGCTCTTCTACCTTTTATTGAGCTGCTTCTTCTTCAAATCACAGGAGGGTTCAAAAGCAGGTACTTACAAGTGAATTTAATTTGGCTGATTGGATTTGGAGGAAGAGATTTCAAAACACATCTGGATGGAATCTGGGAATAATGTGATTTAATAGCCTTGCTTTTGTCAGGGTTCTTATTCCCAACCAGATTTCTTTCCTATGAAAGAGAAAGAGGCTTTTAAAATTTTTATTTTGTTTTGTTCCAGTTTTCTTGTATTTTATTTAATACCTTAGTAATTAATTAGTAAATTATCAGTCTATGTTCAAGGGACAGTGGACAAACAGAAATGCAAAAGGAAACAGCAGGTGAATTTCTAGAGCCTTAGGTAACATATTGTATTAGTTCCAGGTCAATGGAAAGAAAGTGTTATATAGGACCTAAATAAATTCTTTGACTGAAGAAATTAGGACTGGAGAAAAATAAGATAAATGAGGAAACAAAGGGAAAGGATGATCTCAATATAAATGTAAATTATTGCCTTCCTTATCCTTATTCTCCTCCTTTTCATCATTTAAGAAGTGGTCCTTTGTCCTACAGAGAAGCAATTTCTCAAAGACAAAGAAAAGAACTTGGCAATTTCCCAACATGAAATATAGACAGTATCTTACTTCTGTGGTATGTATTCATATATTTATGTACTTGTGTCTATATATATGTATGTATGTACATACATATATATAATATGTATATTTATGTTATGTTGAGGACATAGCTTATGGTCTCTGCCTCTCTTCTCTCCTGAATGCCAGTCTCACAGTATCAGCTCCCTCATACACATCTCAAGTTGGATTCTCTGTAGACTTCTCAAACTAAAAAAATCCAAAACAGGATTCATTATCTATCCCACGAATTGTACCTTCTTCTGAACTTCTGCATTGCTCTCAAGAGAACAATCATTTTCCTAGTTATGCAGGCTTGAAACTTCAGTGTCTTCCTCAACTTCTAATTTTCACTAACCACACATATTCAATTTCATACCATGTCTTATTTATTTTAACCTTGAAAGCATTTTTCTTTTATATCCCCTTGTATTCACCCATAGCTATTCCCCCAGACTTGGACCTTATACTTTAAATCTGGAATACTGAAGTAGCCTTCTGTTTAGCCCCCCCACATCAAGTCTTTCTTCAATCCAGCCTTCATTCTACTGTCATTGTGATCTTCCTGAAGTGGAAAGCTGTCCATGACAATCCTATACTCTAATAAAAAATTCAAATGAATGCTCATTACTTCCAGTATCAAATATGAAATACTTGGTTTAACATTTAAATCCCATTCCAAATTATCCATTTACTATCCTTCCAGTCTTATACTCTATTTCCCTCCAAGTACTCTATGATATGAAAACTTACCTTTTTATGTGCCCTTGACAGACAGTAGTTCATTTCTTGACATTATCTTTTCATTGGCTGTGTTTGCAATGCTCTCCCTCTTCATTTCTGCATCCTGACTTCCCTGGCTTTCTTCAAGAACAAATTCAAATTCCATATTCTGAAAAAGGACTTTCCCAGTCACCCCCATAGTTAGTAAGTCCTTACAAAATGCATACTGATTATCTGTGTCTGTTTCTCTTTCTCTGAAATACATGAAATCAAATATCTAGCAATATAGTGATATATGTAGACATATCAATTGGGATCTATAATTTCATTGGTAAAGAGAACTTCTCCTGGAGAAATTCGTTCTAATGTAATTCAGCAAATCTCTTGCATCCCAAAGTCTTAATGAGTTATCCAGTTCACCGAGAGATTGTGACTAGGGGAAAGGAAAGGAATAAGTATTTATATAATGTCTACTATATGCCAAGATCTTTCTTAAGCATTTTTACACATATTATTTCATTTGTTCCTCACAACAATCCTACAATATAGGCACTATTATAATTTCCATTATACCACTGAGGAAAGAGAAGCAAACTTGGGTGACTTCTCTAGGTTCAAGTAAATTGTCTATTAGTTGTCTGAGGCTAGATTAGTTATGACTTCTTAACTACGGGAACAACATTGTTTCTACAGAATCTATACCACCAACTGCTTCTAAATAATGGATTAGTTCTATTTGTTTTACATTCAATTGCATATCATAGTATAATTATAGGCATTCCTCATCCATTTTGTATTTCTTATGTGAATAGTTAGACAACACTTTCTTTGAAAGGCAGTTTGGCACAAAAGAATAATGCAACTTATTTATAATCAAAGTTCAAATTCTGTTCTGACTTTTGTGGGAAGGAAAAGTTGGAATGGTAGGGCATCTTGAAGGGGGAGATAAGAATCAGCATATGCTAAACAAGTCATATCACCACCAATAACACCTTGACCACCATCTCAGATATTGATGCACATAGACTAGGACTCTGAAAAAAGAGCTTTGAAAATTACAGTGTCCATTAAACTATGAGACCTGACTAAAACCCATCCCACAAAACCATAACTGATTATAACAACTATTGTGGAGAAGGGACACGCCATCCTTATCATGACCTGAAATAATTCCAGACCACCTATTACCAGTAGGCAGAAACAAACAAGATGGAAATAGAAGCACCCCAAGATCATTGGTCCTGCTTCTACCAGTGATTCCCAAAGTGGGTGCTACTGCCCCCTGGAGGGTGCTGCAGCGATCCAGGAGGGTGGTGATGGCCACAGGTGTATTTATCTTTCCTATTGATTGCTATTAAAATTTTTAAAAAGTAATTTCCAGGGGCTTAAGTAATATTTTTTCTGGAAAGGGGGCGGTAGGCCAAAAAGGTTTGGGAACCACTGTTCTAGACCATCATTCCTATCATTATCGGGTAGGTGACTCTTTTATAAAAGGATCCATTCATCCCCACCACTGCCAAATCATTCTCACCCATAATGAGGGAAAGCTGGCTCGGCTAAAGCATTAAGTCACTCTGAGGGGGAACAGAGAGCAGCATGTAACAAGCAAGTCAAACAACTACTACCACCACTTTGAACACCATCTCCCCTTTGATTATGATACAGACAGTTTAGGACTCTGGACTAACGAGTCTTTGGAATAGCTTCTACCCCTGTGTCAACAGCCAGTATACTAAGAAACAACTTGTGGAGATGGAACCTTACATCCTGTACTTGCAATAGCCAAATCTACTGAAGACCAAGTAAAGAAAAGATTTTGTCTTCAAAGTCTTTGGCACTATCAAATGATTCAACATCAGGAACTGATATGATTTTAGTAGTGGTAATGACATTGAAGAGGAAGCATTGCCATATGCTCTGATAGATAAATGGTGCAAATGATGGCATCAAAAAATATATGATTGAAAAAGAAGATGCAGTAGTCACATAGCAAGAGTAAAAGATACCCTTTAGAAAGCCCATCTGCTCCCTGAGTATGTGTAAAATTTTAAGATAAAATGAACAAAACCTTCTTAATTATACCCTTAATTAAAAATAAATGGGTCAAGTAGGTAGTAGAGCATATAGAACACCAGGCTTTGAATCAAGAGGACCTGGATACTTTCCTAGCTGTATGATCCTAAGCAAGTCACTAAACCTCAGTTGTCTAGACCTTAAATTCTTCTGCCTTCAAATTGACATCGATTTTAAGGCAAAAGGTAAGGCTTTAAAATTTTATTAAAAGGAGTCAAGATGGTGGCTTAGAAGCAGCAAAAGTTGATTCTTCTATGAAAACCCTTCTACACCAATCAAAAACAACTTCAAAGGGGACAGAAAACCAAATTCAATAAGAAGAGAGAACTGAGGGACCCTCTTGATCAATTCAATGTAATAGGTACACAGAGAAGATTGAATTCTCCTGTTTAAGGAAAAGAAAGAAGGAAGCTCCCACAGCCCTTCCCACCTACTGTGCTGAGACTCAGGCAGTTGGTGGGATCTCAAGGCAAGGGCTCCAAACAAGATGGAGTGCCTTCCTACCACAACTATGCAAAGCTCAGAACTCTGACCATAGATAGCAAGGAGGTTGCTGGAAGAGAGAAGAGGAGAAGAAAACAGGCTGGTTGCAGCCTTGAGCTGACAAGCCTCCATCTTGGGTCTCTATGTCTGGAAATTTTAGCCTCAGGTCCCATTCAGCAGAGAAGCTCAGTAACACGTAGCTGACAGAAAACCAGAGGATCAAGGGTGCAGAGAGGACAGAGAGTCAGGCTCAGCAGCCTGAGAGAGCCACAGTTCTCTCCTGCTTGATCAAATCTAAAAGCCTCTGCTGGCATTTAGAGAAGATCTGGCCTCATGGCACATTAATACAACTGGTCAGATCCGTCAGCCTAACCCAGTTAATCAGCTGAGCAGAGAAGAAGCCTCCTCAAGGCAGAAAAGTCTAAACTCACAGATCCAGCAAATAAACATAGGAGCAAGAATACAGCCAATGACAGGGGGCAGAAGAGAAGGAAAAAATATGAGTGAACAACAGAAAAAGAAAAAAAAGAAATTACAATTGACAGCTTCTATTGAGGTAATGAACAAAGAACAAATTAAACAGAGGAGGACCAAGGAACACCAAGCAAAAACTCAGGAACTACAGCAAATTAGACCCAGGCACTGGAAGAACTAAAAACATAATTCAAAAAACAATTAAGAGGGTTTGAAGAAAATTGGGAAAAGAACTTAAAAAGTAAAATGGGTTACCTGGAAACAGAGGCACATGAACTAATATGAGAAAATAGTGTCTAAAAAGCCAGAATTGACCAGCTTGAAAATGAAGCAAAGAAGGTAAAAAATAAGAAAAGTGACCTACAAAGAAAAATAAATCAAAAGGAGAAGGAGGTTCAAAATGTCAGGAATGAAGTTCAGCCTTTAAAAATAGAATCAAACAGTTAGAAGTGAATGACTTCACAGGGCAGAAATAATCTATAGAACAAAATATAGAGAATGAAAAAATTGAGAAAAATATGAAACACCTCATTTATAAAATGACAGACTTGGAAAATAGATCCAGGAGAAACAATTTAAGAATTATGAGACTACTGCATATTTATGACCAAAGAAATAGCCTGGACATCATACTACAGGAAAATTATCCAAGAATATTGCTCTGATATTATTGAACAAGAGGATAATGTAGAGATTGAAAGAATCCACAGGTCACCTTCTGCATTAAATCCTCAATTGAGAACATCCAGGGATGTTATAGCTAAGGTCAAGAACTTCCAAACCAAGGAAAATATATTACAAGTTGCTAAAAAGAAACAATTCAAATATCATGGAGCCACAGACAGGATTACACAGGACCTGTCTGCATCTACACTGAAGGACTGGAAGGCATGGAATATAATATTCAGGAAAGCAAAGGAACTGGGTCTACAACTAAGAATCAACTACCTAGCAAAATTGATTATATTCTTACAGGGGAAAGTATGGACATTTAATAAAATAGAAGATTTCCAAGCATTCCAAAAGAAAAGACTGGACTTAAACAGAATATTTGATGCCCAATTACAGAACTCAAGAGAATCACCAAAAGGCAATTAAGAAAAGGGGAAAAATTAAGTGACCCAATAAGTTCAAATGATTTGGGTTGCTATATGAAAAGATGATATTAGTAAATCTTAAAAATTGTTATTATCATCAGGGTAGCTAGAAGAAATATACCTAGAGGTTACAGTGATAAATTGTTTAGGATGATATATTCAAAAAATATAAAAATTAATGTGCCTAGGCGCCCTTGGCTGGGAGGGAGCCCAGGGAGCTCCCAGAGTCCTTCCCGGCCTAGTTGAAGGTCATTGCTTCGAATGCAACTGAATCTCAACAGCCATGAAGTGGCTATGTATAATTATGAGTCCCAAATTCAGATACTCTCTTATGGTAAACATAGCAATGATTTCAAACTGGATGAAAGTTATTCCATCTCCTTATATCATTAGTAATAGACTGATATCATATTACAAAGCTAAAAAGAACATCACAGAATATTACAACATACTTCAGCTTAATAAAGGATGTTCTGCAAATTAAGTAAGAGAATCTTTTTGTCAGCTTGCCAAGCAGTTTCACCCAGATAGTGGATCTGATACAGCTGATTCTGCATCATTTATACAAACAGAAGAAGCCTATAGGATGGTATTGGCCCATGTAGCAGAGAAAACAAAACAGAGACAAAAGAAATTTGAGGAAGAGGAGGAAGAAGATGAGTCCAAGTATAAAACACCACAACACAGACATTATTTAAGTTATGAAGGTTTTGGTTTTGGGACTCCAAGTCAACGAGAAAAACAATATAGGCAATTTAGAGCAGATCGTGCTACAGAAAAAGTAATGGAATATCAAAAGCAGAAACTAGAAAACCAAATTTATAAGCATAATGTGATTGCTAAAAATGTAAGACAAAGTAAACGACAAAAAATAACTCAAGCAATTGAGTGCTTAGTTGAGGATCTCATTCAAGAGTCAATGGCTAAAGGAGACTTTGATAATCTCAGTGGTAAAGGAAAGCCCCTGAAAAAATTTTCTGACTGCTCATACATTGATCCCATGACTCATAAACTGAACAGGATTCTAATCGAAAATGGATACCAGCCAGAATGGATTCTAATGCAAAAGGAAATAAAGGATACTATTAAGCAACTCAGAGAAGACATTTTGACATCAAGAAATAAACTTGGGCTTCCAATAACACCAAGTGAGCTAAAGCAGTGGACTGAAGTTTGTGAGAAATTTCAAGAAAATATTAAAAAATTAAACAAGTGAATTAATTATTTTAATTTGATTGTTCCTATTCTAAACAGGCAAAAAGTTCATTTTGATGCAGAGAAAGAAATTGCCAGAGTCCAAAAAACTTGTGAAAATCCAAAAAAACCAGAGAAGATGGATAAAAAAAAGCACTGTTAACATTGAATCAGAAATCCAACAAACAGTTGGATTTAAGAAAGGCTTTTTAAAATGGATAACTCTATGGAGATGGAGTAAAATATGAGGATTTCAGGATTTAGTGCCATTGTATTTCAAAAAGTCCTTTTTTTAGATCTGCTGACTTCAAATGTGAAATATATTTGCTGTCATACTTATTTATGTCTGCTCATCTCTCTATTCTTTTGTCAATGAATCTGAAAGTTATTAAGTGAAAGAATTTACAACCAGTCTTTAAAATGTATGTGCCCACTAACTATATATGAAAGACTACAACAAAAAGAAATCCAAAAGCCACAACTCAAGAGGACTCATTTGGGATCGGGCAAGAACCACATTCTGCAAATTTTGGAATTAAAAACATTAGTCATCAATTGAAATGAGTAAGGATAAGAATGTGGAACTAGTAAATTCAGGTCATGAAGTCAATAAGATTGCTTCTACTATTAAACTAAAATATATATATATATTAGAGGTAAAAAAAAGAAGATAATACTAAGAAAATGAGAGAAGAGATGAAGTGGAGTAAATATTTTTTAATAAAGAAGCACATGGAAGGGGTGAGGGGAAGATCAATACAATGAAAGGGAGGAAGAGGTTGAAGGAAGGTAATATT
>NC_058132.1:304623086-304639789 GCF_016433145.1 Gracilinanus agilis
TATATAAATTAGAGGTAAAAAAAGAAGATAATACTAAGAAAATGAGAGAAGAGATGAAGTGGAGTAAATATTTTTTAATAAAGAAGCACATGGAAGGGGTGAGGGGAAGATCAATACAATGAAAGGGAGGAAGAGGTTGAAGGAAGGTAATATTTAAATGTGACATCATTGGAATTGGTGCGGAGAGGAAGAACAGTCAGATCCATTGGGACAGAGAAATATATCATGCCCTATACAGAAGTAGAAGGGTTATAAACTGACTGGTGGGGAGGGGAGCAATACAAGGGAGGGAGAAGTTTAGGGAGTGTCATTTAAAAGGCACTTTAGTAAGAGGGAATAATAAGAAGGGAGGGATGGGGAGGGGAGCTACATTAGAGAGGGGAAAAGGGGGAAACCGACTAAAAGTGAAAAGTTGGAAGGGAGGGTAAGAGGGAAAAGAGAAAAGACAAACTCAAAGGGGCAAGTTAAAATGGAGAGGAATATACAGAGAGTAATCATAACTGTGAATGTGAATGGGATGGATGAACTCACCCATGAAAAGCAAGCAGACAAGAGAATGGATTAAAAAACTGAATTCTACCATATGTTATCTACAAAAATCATACCTGAGGTAGGTAAACATACATAGGTTAAAGGTAAGAGGGTGGAACAGCATTTACTAGGCTATAACTGAGACAAAGAAGGCAGGAGTAGCAATTATGATCTCTGACTAAGTTAAACCAAAAAATAGGTCTAATTAAAAGAGATAAAAATGGAGTATATCTTGATGAAAAGCATATATGCACCAAATGGTATAGATTTCAGATTTCTAAAGGAGAAACTAAAGGAGCTTAAGGAGGAAATAGATAGTAAAACCATACTAGTGAGGGACCTCAAACTTCCCCTGTCATAACTAGATAAATCGAACCAAATTAAAAAATAAGAAAGAAGTGAGGGATGTGAATGAAATGTTATAAAAATTAGAGATAATAGACATGTGGAAAAAATAGAGATAAAAAGTATTATACCTTATTTTAAGCAGCACTTGGTACAATTACAAAGTTTGGCCATGTACTAGGGAATAAAAACATTGCAAACAAATGTAGGAAAGCAGAAATAATAAATGCAATTTTTCAGACCAAAATGCAATAAAAATCATAATCAATATGGGCTTATGCAAAGGCTAATTTAAATTTCTTTGGAAACCTAATAATTGTAATTTTTCAAAGCTGGTGGGTCAAAGAACAAATTAAAGAAACAATAACTGATTTCATTGACAAGAATGATAGTGAGGAAACAACATATCAAAATCTATGGGATGGAGCCAAAGCAGTACTCAAGGGGAAATTTATGTCCCTGAGTGCATATATCAACAAATCACAGAGGGAAGAGATCAATGAATTGGGCATGCAAGTTAAAAAACTAGAAAGAGAACAAATGTTGAAACTACAGATAAAAACCAAATTGGAAATCCTAAAAATCAAAGGAGAAATTAATAAAATTGAAAGTAAAAGAACTATTGAACTAATAAGACTAGGAGCTGGTACTTTGAAAAAAAAAACAAATACAATATTAAAAATACTGGTTAATATAAGCAAAAAAGAAGAATATCAAATAAACTGTATCAAAGATGAAAAGGATAACCACCTCTAATGAAGAAGAAATTAATGTAATTACAAAGAACTATTTTGCCCAACTATATGGCAATAAATATGTTAATGTAGGTGAAATGGTTGAATATTTACAAAAAATATAAACTGCCTAGATTAACAAAGAGGAAATAGAATGCTTAAACAATCCTATCTCAGAAAAAGAAATTGAACAAGCCATCGAGGACTTGAGAAAAATCCCATGGGCCAGATGGATTCACAAGTTAATTCTATCAAATATTTAAAGAACAACTAATTCCAATACTATATCAACTATTTTACAAAATAAGCAAAAAAGGAGTTTTACCAAATACCTTTATGACACAAATATGCTAATGATTCCAAAGCCAAGCAGACCAAAATTAGAGAAAGAAAACTATAGACCAATATCGTTAATGAACATAGATGCAAAAATCTTAAATAGAATCCTAGAAAAAAGACTCCAACAAGTTATCATAAGCATTATTCCTTATGACCAGTGGGAATTCATACCAGGAATGCAAGGATGGTTTAATATTAGAATAACCATCATATAATTGACCATATCAGTAATCAAACCAACAGAAATCACATGATTATCTCAAAAGATAAAGGAAAAAGCCTTTGACAAAATACAACACTCGTTCCTTTTAAAAACTCTAGAAAGTACAGGAATAGATGAGACTTTCCTAAAAATAATAAACTACATATTTAAAAGCATCAGCAAGGAATATCTGCAAAGGGGATTAAGTTAGACATCTTCCCAATAAGATCATGAGTGAAGCGAGGATGCCCATTATCACCTTTATTATTTAACATTGAACTAGAAATGATAGCAGTAGCAATTAGAGAAGAAAAATAAATTTTAAGGAATTAAAGTAGGCAATGAGGAGACTAACCTATCACTCTTTTCAGATGATATGATAGTGTACTTTAAAGACTCCTAGAGAATCAACTAAAAAGCTAGTGGAAATAATCAGCAACTTATCAAAGTTGCATGATATAAAATAAACCCTCATAAATGATAAGCATTTCTATATATTTCCAAAATAAATGAGCAGCTAGAGTTAGAAAGAGAAATCCCATTTAAATTCCCTCTAGACAATATAAAATATTTATGAATCTATTTGCCAAGACAAACACAGGAATTATATGAACACAACTACAACATACTTTCCACACATTAAAACTAAATCTAAATAATTGGAAAATATTTAATTGTTCACGGGTAGGATAAACTAATATTATAAAAATGACAATCCTTCTCTAATTTACTTATTCAGTGCCATAACAATCAAACTACCAAGAAACTGTTTTGTTGAATTAGAAAAATTATAACAAAATTCATTTGGAAGAAAAAAAGTTTAAGAATATCAAGGGAACTAATGAAAAAATGTGAAGGATGGGGGCCTAACAGTACCAGATCTTAAACTGGACTATAAAAGTGTGATCATCAAAATCATATGGTAATGGCTAAGAGACAGAAGGTAGGATAAATGGAATAGACTTGTGATAAATTACCTCACCAAGCTAGTATACAGTAAACCTACCTTTTGGGATAAGAACCCACTACTTGATAAAAACTGCTGAGGAAATTGGAAAACAGTATGGGAGAGATTACGTTTAGATAAACATCTCACACCCTATACCAAGATAAATTCAGAATGGATAAATGACTTAAATATAAAGAGGTAAATTATAAGTAAATTAGGTGAATATAGAATAGTATGCCTATCAGATCTATGGGAAAGGAAAGAATTTAAGACCAAGCGAAAGATAGAGAATATTACAAACTGTAAAATGAATTACTTTGATTACATTAAATTGAAATTTTTTTGTACAAACAAAACCAATGTAAACAATTAGAAGAGAAGCAGCAAATTGGGGAAAAATCTTTATTACAAAAAACTCTGACAAAGGTCTAATTTCTCAATATTTTAAGGAACTATGTCAATTGTACAAAAAAAAAAAATCAAGCCATTCCCCAATTGGCAAGGGACCAATAAATGGGTAAGGGACATTAATAAACAGTTTGCTAATAAAGAAATCAAAAATATCAATAAACTCATAAAAAGTGTCCTAAATCTCTCATAATTAGAGAAATGGAAATCAAAACAATTCTGAGATACCACATCACACCTAGCAGATTGGCCAATATGACAGTAAAGGAAAATAATAAATGTTAGAGTGGATGTGGCAAAATTGGGACACTGATTCATTGCTAGTGGAGTTGTGAATGGATCCAACCATTTTTAATGAAACCAGCTCTAATAACACAGTTTGTGGGTTGCCTACCAGGGCAAAGAGGATGGGTCTGGAATTACAAGAGGAACAATGCTGTAGACAATTCTCTTGAGCAGTGACAAAGTCTAATGAGTTGGGGTCTACAATTTATAGGGGAAATTATGTAAGTTAAAGGACTAGGTAAGCATTTTGCAGTGACAATGCTTAATAATGATTTACAAGATGGAGACAATGGATTTAGAGTAGTTCTGAACAGAGTCTTCTATAGGACAATAAATCACAGGTAAATATGTAACCATCCAGTCCAGATTCTCAGGTAAATGATTGGCTCCAGTGGGTAGAACAAGGACAAATAGCTGTTGCCAAGTACAGAAGAGTTTTCAGGGGCCTCATGTGATGCCTAGGCTGTGTGACTGATTCCAGCCAGATCATGGCTTCCCAGAGACCTTGCAATCTGGAGTTCACTCACTACTGGGGGCTACACTTTCTGGAAGGCAATTTGAAACTGTGCCCAAAGGGCTTTTAAAGACTTTCTGTTCTTTGATCCAGCAATATCACTTTCGGGTTTGCACACCCAAAAGAAAATAAAGAAAAATACTTGTACAAAAAAATATTCATAGCTATGCTCTTTGGAATGGAAAAAAAACAAAAAACAAAAAACAAAACAGAAAATGAGGGCATATCTATTGATTGGAGAATGGCTGAACAAATTGTGGCATCTGATGGTGATGAAATACTATTGTGCTGAAAGGAATGATCAACTGTAGGGATTCCATGTGAACTGGAAAGACCTGCTGAAATTGATGCAGAACAAAAGGAGCAGAACCAGGGGACATTATACACTGAGAAAGACGCACTGCGGCACAATCGAATGTAATGAACTTCTCTACTAGAAGCAATGCAATGACCCAGGACAATCCTGAGGGATTTATGAGAAAGAACACTATCCACACCAAGACAAAGAACTGTGGTAGAAGAAGTGCGGAAGGAAAGCATATATTTGGTCACATGGTTTGATGCGTATATGATTAGGGATGTTGACTTTGAATGATCATTGTATCACAAATATTAATGATATAGAAATAGATTTTGAACAGTGATACATGTAAAATCCTGTGGAATTGCTTGTTGACTCCAGGAGGGGGGAGAGAAGATGGGAGGGAAAGAACATGTATCATGTAGCCATGCAAAAATATTCTAAATCAATTAATCAATAAAAAATTAAAAAATTAAAAATAATTTTTTCTAAAAATAAAATAAAACTTTGAGATAGTTATCCCCAAACAAAAAATGAAGTAGATGAGGAATGCCTATTTCTCATGCTATTGCAGACATTTGAATGGATAATCTACTGAGTTCATCATTAATATATGTATCTATATTTACACACACACATATATATAAATATATATAAACATATGTATGAATCTATATTTACACACATACACACACACATATATATATGTGTATATATATATGTATATATATATAACATATATTGAAAAGACACAATAGATGGGCCATGAGTTGGACTTAACATTGAACAGAAGTAGAGACTAGAATGTCTTTGGGAAAGTACAGTGTTATTTTAATGACTCAAAACTTTTCCCTGAAACAAAGATTCATATTGATATTTTTCTGGTGATTTTGTATGGTTACAAATTATGAAACATAATAGCCTTCTAAGTTGAAATTGACACAGTGTGAAGAATCACATTGTAGTAATGAGCAGATTGAGAAGTATTACAAACAATGACCTTCATAGGATAAGTATTGTAAATATTGCCAGTCAAGAAATATATGATGAAAAACGAAGACAGGTTAATCAGGTAGCAAAAATGAGGGATAACTGATGGACCACTTGACTCTAATAGTATCCTCACACTATCAATATACACAGGTTTGTAGAATTAGATAACTAGTTCTGCAGAGGACTTTATACACTATTGAGTCAAACCCCTTCATTTTTTAGATGAGAAAATTGAGGCAATGGAAATTTAAGTGTTTTGTCCAGAGTCACACAGAAGGGAGAAAATCCCTTATCATGTTAGGTAGAACTCCTCTAATGACCTTATAAGGAGAACATGGATATAAGTAAGACAAGGTGGGGAGGAATGGAGGAACAAACTTTATAGTTGAAATAAATACTTAAATAGATGAGATTTTAGGTCCTCTGAAGTACTAAGGAATACTTCTCTCTAGGAATTAATATTAAAAGTAATTTTTAAAGCTGAAAGAAAGATTTTATAATCAATTCCAAAGCAATAGGGGAGCAGATGAGAAATTTAAATCCCATATAGTAAAGCACTCTGGAATAGGTCATTACAATCCAACAAATTAAAATTCACCTAAAATATTTATTGAGTGCAAGACTCCTGAGATATAAAATAAAATTTAAAAAAATACAGACCCTGTTCTTAAGAAACTTACAATTAAGTAGAAAGTAAAAACACTGGTTAAAAAGTCAGTGATCCAAAGTCTGGAGTTTGCTATTGCCATAATAATGGAATACCTAGGTTATAGAAAGCATGTTGCATTTTCTCTCAGTTAGGTTATAAAGAAATCTTACAGGTGACAGGCTGGCCTAGATCATAGGTATAAAACGATCCATAAACTACAACACTACCAAATACAGCCTAGGCCAGTGATGGTGAACTTTTTAGAAATAGAGTGCCGGGCCCCATCCTATCACACCCCTCAGGTGCACCCTGCCTAAATTTACCCCATACAGGGGAGGGAGGAACCACTCCCATTGGGCTGCTGGGTATAGAGGTAGGCGAAATGAGGAATGTCCTCAGCAAGTGCAGAGAGGAGAAGTGGAGCAGCTCTGCCCAAATCCCTCTGTCTTGCTAGTAATGAACTCTGGGGGGCAGTGGGGGAGGGCAGCTGCATGCCCACAGAGAGTACTCTGTGTGATATCTTTGGCACCCATACCATAGGTTCTCCATCACTGGCCTAGGAGAAATGAAAATGTATCCTTATCTGATTTTAATATTAGTATGTTAATAAAATAAAATAAAGAAAGAAATATATGTGACCTTCCAAATCAATGAGTGGCCCCTAGGGATCCTTTTGAATAGCTTAATGGCCACTGTTTCCATGTGACACTGGACCAGATAACTACTAAGCCACTCCCTAATGTAATCTAGTGGAAAGTATGCTAAATTTGGATTCTGAGAATCTAGTTTCGAATCTCAGTTTCGCTACTTATTACCTGAATGACCTTGGAAACATTACTGGGCCTTAATGCTTGTCATAAAAAAACAAAGGAGATTAGGCTAGATATCCTCTGAAGTCCCTTCCAGCTTGAAGTCTATGATTCTACAAACCTACATTTATATGGTTTGATGATTTTGTGAAAAAAGTATCTACTATAGCAGTCTAATAAATGATAACAAAAGTATCATAATTTGTACGGTAGAAAGCAAGAGAGGCTTGTGTGGAAGTCTGTTATGAAAATTAGGAATTGGATATCATTGGGCAAAAATGCAATTTATCATACAATGACATATGCACTCAGTAGCTATTGATTCTGAGTCACAATAGAAAACAATACTACTTTCAGAGTCATGTGGGAATTGCCTTTTCTTTGTGTTATTTGCTATCTCATTTTTTGATCCCGTCATTAACCGTGCATATATAGTAAGTAGTCTCAGGTGCTGCCAAAAATGCCAATAATGAAGCCAGATGCAAGGGGTGACAACAGAAAGCAAAGATTGGAAGGGAAATGGTGAAAAAGACTTGACATAGAATTAGTGGATGCAAAAACAAAAAAAACAACAACTAAGAAACAGGAAAATGATGAAATGCAATTACAGAAAGATGTTGAATAATATATATATATATCCATAGATATTGTTTTTTTAGCTTCTTTTACTGAATATCCCATAACCAGCTTCAAACTTAACAAGTCTAAAAGAGAATTCACCTCTCCCCTGAAACTCTCCCTTCTTCCCAAATTCCCATTACTGTCATGGACAGTATCTTCCTCCTAGTCAGGCAGGTTTATAAAAAGTGTCATCCTTATCTCCTCACTCTTTTTTTTTTTTAAACCCTTGTGCTTCGGTGTATTGTCTCATATGTGGAAGATTGGTAAGGGTGGACAATGGGGGTCAAGTGACTTGCCCAGGGTCACAGAGCTGGGAAGTGGCTGAGGCCAGATTTGAATCTAGGACCTCCAGTCTCTAGGCCTGGCTCTCAATCCAGTGAGCTACCCAGCTGCCCCTATCTCCTCACTCTTATTCACACACATACACTCTTTTGCCAAATGTTGTCATTTCTACTTTCTCAGCATCTCGCTTTGTCTCCATACAAACAGCTCTAAGTATAATTCATACACATTGCCTCTTACTTAGGTCATTGCAGTAGCCTCCTCACTTGTTTTTTTTCCTCCAATGAATAAGCAATCTAATCCATACACAATTCATTTCCCAAAGTTATTTTTCTAAAATATGAATTAATCATGCCCTCTTCTGCTGGGCCGCATTGGGCAAGGGGTCAGGAAGACCTGTATTCAAATCTAGTCTCAGACACTTATTAGCT
This sequence comes from Gracilinanus agilis, assembly GCF_016433145.1. Classification (NCBI taxonomy): domain Eukaryota; kingdom Metazoa; phylum Chordata; class Mammalia; order Didelphimorphia; family Didelphidae; genus Gracilinanus; species Gracilinanus agilis. The sequence continues at coordinate 304,631,480 of NC_058132.1, forward strand.
ATGTGGTCCTTTTGCTATTCATGCAATCTCTATTTTCCTCAGTTTCATCAACCATAAAATGGGGATAATAGCACCTAGCTCATAAGTTTATTATGATGATCAAATGTAATATTTTAAAGCACCTAGTATAATATCTAGCACATAGTTGTTGGTGGTGTTTGCCTTTCATTTAAAAATAAAACCAAAGGGGGGCAGCTGGGTAGCTCAGTTCATTGAGAGCCAGGCCTAGAGACGGGAGGTCCTAGGTTCAAATCTGGCCTTGGACACTTCCCAGCTGTGTGACCCTGGGCAAGTCACTTGACCCTCGTTGCCTACCCTTATCACTCTTCCACCTATAAAATAAAAAAAAAAATAAAAAAAAATAAAACCAAAGGCATCACAGTGAGTGTTGTCTTCACTTGTATATGAATCAGATTTTGGTGAGTCAGAATTGCACAAAATCATCAACCTCACTCTCTCTTCCAGAGCCATCAAAGTCCAGTGGCAAAACAAAAGTCAGGACAACTGGCAATGGCCCAGGATGCAGTGGATTACCTTGGTGACTTGGATGTTTCACCAAGCTCTAAGTGGTCCACTATGCTTGCTTTAGCGGGCTTCATGGATATTTGAAAAAATTGTTCTCTTCCATCCAGTCTGCTGGAAGAAGACTTCAGATGCTTATGCTAGACTTCCCCCTCGATCTCCAACAGGTGTAAAATCTGTCAACTACCCTTAGTCTGGTTTAGATTTTCTGCTAAAACACTTTTACTGAGGGGTAGTCCACTGTATTTACTACATGTTCTTGGAGCCACAGGCAAGAGTTGGATGGCAGGTGGACACTAGAGGTGTATAAGTAGCCCTGAAAAGAACTTTGCAATATTTTACACCAGAGGTGCTAGTCCTCCCTGAACACTCCATCAATTCCCTAGTTCATAATAGGCACTTTATAAAAATTCTTTTCCTTTACCATCCACTAGGAAGATCTGGTAGCTTCATATCACCTCCAGAACCAAATGAGAACTCTCTTCTGAAATTTAAGGTTCTCCAAAAGCGTAGATGATCATTCCTATTCTTCTAGACTTCTTATACTTCCCTGAAAATACTCTATAATCCAGCAAGGCTGACCTATTGATAATTCATCAAACACAGCATACCACCTCCCATTTGGGGGCCTTTTCATTTGTAGTTTTCCCTACCAGGAAGTGTCCCCTCACTCCTGGCTTAGTATATCTGAGTTCTTTTAAGATTCAGTTCACTTCTCATCATCTGTAATATGCCTTTCACATTCCTCTAACTCCTATTGTCTTTCCTTCTTGGATTATCTTCTATTTACTCTGTATATAATTGGTTTGTCTGATAATTTACATATAGTCTTCCTTCTAGAAGGAAGTCTAGTCCTTCAGGACCAGGATTATTTTTCCCTTTCTCTCCTCATTGCTGAGCATAGTGCCTAGCATCTCATAAAGACTTACTAAATATTTGTTGAATGACTGATCCACAATACATTGGAAAAAACAATTCTAACTAATGACTTTAGAGATTTAATATATTGGAAGAAGAGCCATTTTATGTAGATAGGAACATATCTTCTGAATCTACTGAAATTCATTTCTTTTTCCCTTTCCTGCTTCTTCATTGCCTCTCATTCCCTAAAATATATGCATGTTTGGCTAATCAACAAATTAGATCTCTACAAAGATGCTGAGCAAGAACTCTCACTTTCACATTCTCAAAAAGACGTGCTATTTAAACTATATAACAACTAACTACAATAAACCAGAACACTGAAAAGCTAAAGACCAATGTGAATAGAAATTGTCATGATTTCTTCACTGATTTTGCTGTCAGGTTAAGAAAATCACTGACTATTATTAGAGAATTTTTTGGCTGCAGATTTATTTACTTTCTGTGCCTTCCATATTCCCACTTGAAAATTGTGTGACAGATAGGCCTCAGGAATCAATGCGTCTGAGGATTTTCTTCCTGGGATGCAACATAAACACGGTGACCTCTCTGGGCCTGGTGCCCATGTTACTAATTGTTTGGCTCCCAGTGGAAGCATGAAATAGCTCAGAAAAGGAAGCAGGAGCCTAAGGAGAGGGTCTTTGAAGACATTATCCATACAGTAGGTATATCTGTCCAACTGTTATTTTTCCACATGTCTGAAAATTCTGGAAAGGATTTAGCCTCACGTATTTCTCATTTCTATCAAAATTCCTCCTCAGGGCCAGAAGTGTCTCTTTGAACACAGGGAATCTGATTTGTGTTATTTAGTAAGGTAAATCCCTCTCCCTAGATACCTAAGTAGCTCTTTGCTTTAAGACCTCTCTGAATTTTGCCTTGAAAAATATAACTTTCCCCTTTTGTGATTTCTATGATTTTTATTATCCACTCTCATTTTGGCATCATCTTTCTTCTGCCCTCTCCCCTTTCTTCTAATGCCCCTTCTTTGATGTAATTGAAAATTTAAAAAGTGAGCATCTTGAAAACAGAATATTTCTCATTTTCTAAAAAATATATGTCCCTAGAACTTAGCTTTAAACTTCTCATTGAGAAAATATTTGTTTTAATCATTCATTCAATTCATTTTTATTTTATTAGAACCTTTCATCCAGTTAAAACTAAAATCAGTCAGTTTTGAAAGAGATTGGAATTCATATGATTCAGCATTCTATTTAATGTATAAAATATGCTTTATAATTTTCCTGGAAGAAGACATCTAATGGCTATTAGGACATTTCCAGTGACAATGTACAAATTATTTCATAAGACAATCCATTCCATTCTTAGAATAGAATTTCTCATATTGATCCAAAATATTCTTCCCCCAAATTGCCAACATTTCCCCCATATCTGTTCTTTGAAAATGTATATAAGTCTAACATGACATGGCTTCAAGTTTATGAAGTAGGTATACCACTAAAGTTTATCAGAAAGCATTCAGTATTGACACGTTAACTTATTTTAGTGTCTCCTCATTTTCTTTCTAATATAGATTAGTTGTATTGTCAGAAAATTTTTTTTGCTTATTGGTGAGATTATTTTTAAATTTCCTGTCCCACTTGAGTTGGTTTTGCTTTCTGATTATCTAGTGAAGGCATAATCAAGATGGCAGGGTAAAAGGTAGAATTTTTTTTCATTAGTTTCTCCACAATCAACTTTACAATGACTTAAAAAGCACATTAAATCAAATTATGATTGGGAATGTCAAGAAAAAGTAACAGTAAAAAGTAACCTTTCCAGCCCACGACAACTTAGGAAAATAGAAAGGTCTAAGGACACTGTGGTCAAGGGCATAGCAGAGCAACAGGCAGAAATAGCATTGACTTCTGTCAGTGGTAGCAGGAAAGAGCACCTCAGCACCCAGAGATGGTTAGGGCTCTAAATGTCTGACTAGAAACATAATCTTTAATGATGTATTATTTTCTCCAAATTTCCTAACTTCTGATTCCTAAATTCTTGGCTACAATTTTAATAATGCATTTTTCGGCTATGATAAACTTCTATAATTAGGTCATGTTATTCCTACTTTTTAGTCACTTTCATTCCAACAAATAGCTCTTACCTATTCATCAAAATTATCTACATACTGGGGGCAGCTAGGTAGCTCAGTGGAGTGAGAGTCAGGCCTAGAGACAGGAGGTCCTAGGTTCAAACCCGGCCTCAGCCACTTCCCAGCTGTGTGACCCTGGGCAAGTCACTTGACCCCCATTGCCCACCCTTACCACTCTTCCACCTATGAGACAATACACCGAAGTACAAGGGTTAAAAAAAAATTATCTACATACTTCCTCTATCCAGCCTTAGAAATGAAAATTTAAGTAAAAAAATGTCAGCTATAAACAGTAATATACTGATAAAAGTTTAGCAAACAATTTTCTCATGGAGGAGAGGGGCAATGTTAAAAAGGTATTAGTTTAAAACTACTTATTTGTTTAAAATTATTGTATTTTATTAAATTTCTCTGAAATCATTTCCTATATCACAATAATATTTCACCACATTTTATGTCATAACTTTTTCAGCTAATCTTCAGTTTATCCCTCCTCTTAAGATTCTTACTTTTTCAACCTTGAAGTGTTTTACAAATATATCTGTATATCCTTAAAGTTTGTTTTTCTTAGGACAAACCTCTCCCTTAATAGATCCTTCCCCTAATTTCTCTTCCCTTCAGTCAGTCAATAAACATGTAGTAAGAAACTCTTACATGGCCAGGGCTGTGCTAAGGTCTAAAGAAAGAAAGAAGGGTAAAAACACATCAGTTCCTCCCTCCCATAATTCATTTTCTAATGGGGTAGCCATCATGTAAACTCTGTACAAACAAGCAATACACAAGGTAAATCTAAAATACACACAGAGATAAGGTGCTAGGCTAGAATTAGTTGAGATTAGGAAAGGCTTTTCACAGAAGGGGAAATTTAAGGTGAAAGCTGAAGGAAGCCAGAGAAACCAGGAGGCAGAAAAAAAAGAGGTAGATCATTCAAGGCATGAAATATAAAACCTATTGAAATGGTTGTTAGGAGATAAAGGGTCATGTACAAGAAAGAACAAAGAGGTCAGTGTTATTGTATCTAAGGATATATTGATAAGGATTGAGGAAAACCCCAAGGAACTCATGATAAAGAAGGTTATCCACTCACACACACACAGACACACAGACACACAGACACACAGACACACACACAAAAGAGATGGACTCAGAATGCAGCTTGCATACCATCGTTCACTAGTTTCTACATTAATTTTTCTCTAGGATAAGTGATATGTGTCTTCTTTCACAACATAATGAACATAGAAATATATATTACATAATAACACATGCACAACCAATGTTAGATGTTGTTTGGGTGAAAAAAGGGAGGGAAAGAATATGGATAACAAAATGTTAGAAAACAGTTATGAAAAATTATATCTGTATATAATATGAAAAATATAAAAAATAATTTTAAAAATACATTGGGGTGTGGGAGATTGTAAGGTATAAAATAGTGGATATGGAAATTATTATAAAGGACTTTGAATGTCAAATAAAAGGCATTTGAATGAGCAAACACTCCTAGTTCCTTTCCAAAAGCAATTTATTTCTGTACTCAATTCTTTGTATTTCTATTTTCTTCCTTCCTTTAACCAATTCATATGGGCATGAGGTTCAAGTATCAACCATTCTTTAATAATCCTCTCCTTCTTATTTGTATAGATAATTCTTTTTACATTCTAATTATGTGAGATAATTTTCCTTTCTGAAATGGAAGTCTAGTTGGTCCTGCTGTTGCTTTCTCTTTTCTTGAGGTATTAAGTATTGTGTTACTGTAGCATCTAAAGAAGATTTTAGTCTGGCAATCTGCAAGCTTTAGGTGCTCCTGAAGTGGTCTCAAAAAGGGAAACATCTGATTATTGCCCCAATGTCTGAGATCCTTAAATTTCTGACCTGCGTTTGGGTTTAAGAAAGCACAAACTACTGCTGGACTCAGCAATCCCAGGCACACTTGTATAACTCAGCCCACCCTAGAGTATGTGACTCAGTGTTGTTTAGTGCATGAAAAATCTGTCATTTGGCATCTGTTTGCAGTAAAGTTCCTTGTTGTGTATAGGAACCTCCTTTTGCGTTGATGTAAGCCTCTCTCTGTCCTAAAGTACTCTGTATGACATGATCCTGGTCAGACCAAATTGCTTCTGTCCATTGATCTTTCTGTCTATCTCACTGTACCAAGCTAGGAGAGAAGAAAGCCATTCACTATTATATATTCTTTGATTTCCACCACAGGTCTCAGTATGGTACATTTTGTAGATTTGGTTTACTTATTTTTGGAGGTGGAGTGAGTGGAACTCATTATACAATAGAAAAAAAGTGGCTCCTTTCTGCCATTTCAGCTCTACCTCTCTCATAGCAAACACTTTTGAATTTAATTTGCATTGTTAACATTTCTCTATCGCTTTCTAAAAATCAACAAATAATAAATCAGGCTTTTATATTTATTGTTTACTGGTTTCCATGCTGTGAAATATATAAGGACAATTCAACAATTGACTCGTACACTCCCATTTGACTCTTTTATACTTTAAATTCTGATGAAATGCACAACTTCATATGTGGTAGATGCAGAAGTCATGACTTCTCTTTTACACTTTTGTCTCCCTAAGAAATCCCATTTGGAAAGGATTCCCCTTCTATAATGAATGTTGGTTTACTTTAATATTTCCTGCTGTTATGTCTACTGTCTCTTCCATTAGACATATTTATTTTGATGTAAGCATCTCATTCTATTTTATAAGCCATAATTTCTAGCACTGTATTAATTTTGAATGGGTAGTCAATAAATATTTGTTTAATTAAATTTAATGGAATTCCATTGCTTCTTTCTCACAGTGGTTTTGCATTCAGTAAATTGCTAAAATAGTCTGGGCTGACTGGCATCTGATTGACTGATACCTATTCTTTCTTAGAAGATTTTTACTACAGCTAATGACCAAGTGAATTTTAACTAACTACATATTTCAAACATTACTAAATCTCAGTCTTATACTGACATTAAATAATGAGAAGAATATAAAAGTCTGGACTGTATAAAAATTACAGTCTCCCTTATACAGAGTATAAAGTGTATGATTAAGGACTCTCTGAACAATTTACTGGGAGATCTCTTAAGCAGTAATTATTCTGAGTGAAAGTTAAGTAGTTAGAGAATGTACAACTATCATTTCAGCTTTTTTTTTTTGCAAGAAAGTACAAAATGTGGAAAACATTAGTATTTTTACCACAGAAGTGGGTTAGCATTGCTTAGGAATTCAAAACATTGCTATTGAATGTGCTTTAACGATGGATGTTTTGGTTCTTAAGGTGCTCTTTTTCTCACCCCCCTCCTCAGCATAATAGTTCCATTTATATAAAAGAATGTGTCAGAAGAACTTAATGGGAAGTTATATTTTTTGCCTCAAGTAACTATGAACTATTTGAAAAATTAAGACTGATGAATTGCTAGCTCATATCCCAGCACCCCAGCCAAGATTTGTGTCATTCCCAGGTGTAAGAGATAGGTGTATAAGTCACAAGAATTTACTCATTAGGATCAGAAAGACCCAACCCTAGAAAATAAGCAATTAAATCAGAAATTCAGAAGTGAGGATAAAAGAATTAATTGATGAGGTAAATGGATCAGCTTTCATCTGAACCTGATAATTAGTTAAAAGTCATAATCCATGGCAAGGCAGAGTATTATGGTGGAAAGAAGCCTAGATGTCTAAGCTAGGAAGCTTGAAATTTAATACTAGCTCTGTAATAAGCTATAGAGTTATTATTAGATAAGTTATGGAATTAAAAAATATAGTATTTCTTGAGTTGGAAACAACCACAAAAGTCATATAATTCAAGAAATGACTAAACTGGGATGTTTTTTCAATATATCCAAAAAGTGGTTATCCATCATGTTTGTTTGTTTTTTTTTAAGATGCCCCATCGACTTTGCAATGGCTCCAAAAATTAGTTTTTGATCATAATAAATAGAAAACAGCCTCTTTGTAATTTCTACCCAACAGTCACATTTCTTAGATCCATAGATTTAGAGGTGCAAAAGAACCAAAAGGACTTGTAGATGAATCTCTATATTTTGTAGATTTATAGAAACTGTTTTCCAGGATCAAGCACATTTTACCTCTTTGAGTCTCAGTCTCCCAATTTGCAAAATTAATATAATAAAACATAAAAATTTCATAAGGATGCCAAAAATGTAATATTAATTATAATAGAGGAGACATGATGTTTAAAGAACTAAACCAAAGACTTGAGTTCTTATCCCTCCTCTACTATATATTAGATGTGGGACTCAGGGCAAATCATTAAAAGTTTCAGAGCTTTAGTTAACTTTCTAAAGACTACAAATAACTGAGAAGTTGCTAACAGTCTTTGGTAGAAAAAGTTCTTCAATGTGAACATTCTATATCCATGAAATTACAAATACAATGTAATTAATAATAATAAGACAATAATAATTTCATTTAACAGTAATAGGATAAGCATAATGATGGACTTTATTTTGCATTGTATTTTTTGATAGCTTATTGTACCTCATTCAATGTGCATGTAAAAGTTTTAAAGTGAATTTTGCAAAATACAAAAGCAATGCAGTGATGCTGCATCCATATTTACCTTTTTTTTTTTTAACCCTTGTACTTTGTTGTATTGTCTCATAGGTGGAAGATTGGTAAGGGTGGGCAATGGGGGTCAAGTGATTTGCCCAGGGTCACACAGCTGGGAAGTGGCTGAGGCCGGGTTTGAACCTAGGACCTCCTGTCTCTAGGCCTGACTCTCACTCCACTGAGCTACCCAGCTGCCCC
>NC_058132.1:304649645-304697887 GCF_016433145.1 Gracilinanus agilis
ATATATATATATATACACACACACACACATATATACATACATACATATATGTTGACATTTCATCCTATACAATTTGTCCCTGTTCCCTCTAGTTATACTTCTATCTACCCTGTTGATAATAATAATATTTATGAGTTACCAATTTTTCCTTTTCTTATAGGAATATAAGTCAATTGAGCTTATTGGGTCCCTTAAAGAAAAGGTTTTTTGCTTTTTGTTTTGTTTTTCCCCCCACTCTCTTAATTACCTTATGGTGATTCTCTTGAGTTCTGTGTTTAAGCAGTAAACTTTCTGCTTAAGTCTGTTTTTTTCTTTATGAAGTCTTGGGATTCTTTGATTTCCCCTGCAAGAATATAGTCAATTTTGCTGGATAGTTAATTCTTGGTTGTAGACCTAGCTCTCTTACTTTCCAGAATATTGTATTCCATGCCTTCCTGTCTTTCAATGTAGATGCACCCAGATCCTGTGTTATCCTAATTGTGGTTCCCTGGTATCTGAATGATTTCTTCTTAGCAGTTTGTAATATTTTCTCTTTGGTCTGGTAGTTTTTGAATTTGGCTATAATATTTCTGGAAGTTGTTTGTAGTCGATTAAATGTAGGGGATGATCTGTGGATTCTTTCTATTTCCACTTTTCCCACTTGTTCGAGAATATCAGGACAATTCTCTTATATAATTTCCTATAGGGTGATGTCAAACTTTTCCTTTTGTCATGATGTTCTGGCAGTCCAATAGTCCTTAAATTGTCTCTTCGAGATCTGTTTTTCAGATCTGTGGTTGTGTCAATGAGGTGTTTCATATTTTCCTCAATTTTTTCAATTTTTATTTTGTTTTATATATTCTTGCTGCCTTGTGAAGTCATTTACTTCTAGTTGTTGAGTTCTGTTTTTTAAAGACTGAATTTCATCCCTGGCTTTTTGGTCATTCTTCTCCTTCTGGTCTGCCTTTCTTTGTATTTCACCTTTTGCCTTCTTTGCTTCATTTTTCAGCTGGTCAATTTGGGCTTTCCAGACATTATTTTCTAGTTTTAGATCATGAATTTCCTTTTCCCAATTGCCTTCAGACTCTTTGATTATTTTCTGAGTTCTTGAGTTATTTGGATTTTGAGTTCTTGAGTTAGTTAAATTTTGAGTTCTTCAGTTAGTTGAATTTTGAGTTCTTGAGTTAATTGAGTTTTAAGTTCTTCCAAAGCCTGTGTCCCTTTCACTGAATTTTCTTTGTTTTTTCTTGGTATTCCTTTATCTTCTTTTGATCCATTTGCTCTTTGTTCAATTTCTGGATAAAAGCTGTTGATTGTGGTTTCTTTTTTTCTTTTTCTGTTGTTTACACATGTTTTTTTTTTTTTCATTCTTTCTCCTCTGTAATTGGCTGTAATCTTGATCCTCTGGTCATATTTTTGAGTTTGGGCTATTCAGCCCTGGGACACTTCTTCTCTGTTTTGTTAGTGGGGCCTGAGGCCAGATTTCCCCCAGCTGTTGGTGAAAGGAAAAGAAGTGAATTTGGCTACTGTCCTTATAGTCTGTGGTGGAAGGTTGTCTGAAAACTTCTTGTCTGCTGTGCTGATAGGATTAAGCCAGGTGGGGTTGATCTCAAAGCTCCAAGTGCTCTGAGATTAGATTTTCCCCAGCTGGTGGTAAAAGCTAGAGAGGTGACCTCAGCTTCATTCACTCTAGTCTGTGGGGGAGGGGTGTTGGAGCTTCCAGGCCCTCTGAAGACCTCTTGTCTATTGTATTGATAGGATTAAAAGCCTGGGTGTGGTTGATCTACACTGCTCTGAGTACCTTGAGATCAAAGCCTTAAGAGAAAGGTCTGGGAGAGCACAAGATGGAGGGTATGCTCATCCTCTCTGGGTTTCTCCCCCAGCAGCTTCCCTACTGTCTGTGATCAAAGCCTTGAGTTTGGCACAGCTGTGCCAGCGAGGCACTCTCTTGGTCTAGCAGCCCAGCCCACCCAGGGATTTCAGTATTGAGACTCAGCACATTAGGTGGAGGAGGGGATCTGGGATCTTCCTCCTTTTTTTCCCCACCCACCTGAGAGTTCCAAGAATTCAGGCTTTTTTTTTTTCTCTCTCTTTTTTTCCTAGTACCTTTTGAGTTGGGTTCAGCTGGAGGATCCCCCAGCTCTGTTGTGTTGTCAGATTTGGTTTTCTGTTCCCAAGAGCCCTTTGTCCTTAATTGGTGGTGAAGGGCTTTATTGAGGTTTGGAGTCTTACTGCTTCTATGCCACCATCTTCACAGAATTCCCAAGGACCTCCTTAACTCTTTTAATCAGATCTCTTTTTGCTTTACCTTTGTTTGAGATGAAGATTGCTACTCTTTCATTTTTTACCTCAATTGAAGCCCAATAATATTTTTTCCAGCATTTTACCTTTACTCTTTGTATGTCTACCTGCCTCAAATGTATTTGTAAATAGCATGTGGTAGAATTCTGGTTTTTAATCCACTCTGCTATCTACTTCCATTTTATGGATGAGTTCATCCCTTTTACATTCACAATTATGGTTACCATCTGTGTATTCCCTTCCATTTTAACTTTTTTCTTTTAATCCTGATCTTTCTCCTTTTACTCTTTCCCTTCCCTTCAGTGTTTTGCTTTTAATCAGTCCCCTCGCTTCCCTTCCCCCTTATATTAATCCCCTTACCACCACCATCCTTCTATTCCCCTCCTACTTCTCTAAATAGTATTTTAGTCACCCACTCCAACTTCTCCCTCCCATATATTATTCCTCTCCCTACCACTCCCTTTCTTATTCCCCTCCTATTTCTCTATAGGGTAAGATAGGCTTTTTTACTCGATGAATCTGGCTGTTCTTCCCTCTCTGAGCCAATTCCAATGAGAGTAAGGTTCAGATATTACCCATTACCACTTTCATCCTCCCCTCCATTGTAATAGTATTCCTGCCACCCCATGTATCTTTATATGATATAATTTAGGCCATTTTACAATTCTCTTTTCTCATTTCTCTTGGTGCAATCCTCTTTCTCACTCTGATGTTTTTTTGCATGTCACCCAAAACAGCTTACCAACATATCCTCTGTCTATTTATACTTCTTCTATCTACTATAATAATGATAAAAATTTCAAGTTATAAATGCTATCTTTCCACACAGGAATATAAACAATTTGATCTTATAGAAGTCCTTGATTTTTTTCTCTTTTTTATTTACCATTTTATATTTTATTTTTATCTTCTCTTGAATTTATATTTGGATATCAAATTTTTGGTTTAAGTCTGGTCTTATTTTCAGGAATGTTTGACAATCTTCTATTTTATTAAATGAACATAATTTCCCCGGATAGATTGTAATCAGTTTTAATTGGTAGATGATTTTTGGTTGTAAACCAAGTTCCCTTACCTTCCAGAATATCATATTGTAAGATTTCCTGTCCTTCAATGTGAAAGTTATGAGATCCTATGTAATCCTGACTGGGACTCCATGATATTTAAATTGTTTTTTCCAAGCTATTTGCAGCATTTTCTCATTGGCTTAGGAGCTCTTGAACTTGACTATAACATTACTAGGAGTTGTCATTTGAGAATTTATTGCAGGAGGTGATCTGTGGATTCTTTCAATTTCTATTTTACTCTCTTGTTCAAGAATATCAAGGTACTTTTATTTGATAAATTCTTGTAATATGATGTCTAGAATTTATTTTTTGGTCATGACTTTCAGGTAGACAAGTAATTTTTAAATTGTCTCTTTGATCCATTCTCTAATTCAGTTGCTTTTTTCAATGAAATATTTCATGTTTTATTTTTTCATTCTTTTGATTTTATTTTATTGTTTCTTGATGTCTTGTGAAGTCATTAGTTTCTATTTTCTCAATTCTAACTTTTAAAGAATGAATTTCTTCCATGACTATTTGATCATTCTTTTCCATTTCATCCATTCTAATTTTCATAGAACTCTTTTCTTCATGGGATTTGCTTGGTCTCTTTTTCCAGTTGACCCATTTTGCTTTTAAGACTGTCATTTCCTTTTGCATCCTTTTAATTTCTTTTTCCCATTTTTCTTTCCCATTTTCTTCAACCTGTCTTATTTGATTTTTGAATTCCTTTTTGAGTTCTTCTAGAACCTGAGACCAATTCCTATTTTTGTTTGAAGTTTCACATGTGGTTGCATGGATCTCATCATCCCCTATTGATTCTGTGCTTTACTTTTTGTTTACTCTTTGTTCCCATAGCATTTTCTAAACTTAGATGTTTCTTTTGAAGTTTGCTCATTTTCCCAGCCATTTTTTTTTTGGCCTATGGACTGGTAGTTTTGAAACCTGTTGATTCTGTCCCTCTTCTCATGGTTTGCAGGTCTTATCACTTGGATCTATTTTGCCCTGGGGCAAAGGGATGCAGCACAGTGCAGGCTTGAAAGAGTCAAGTGTGGGATGGTGCCATGGGACTTCAAGGGGTGGATCTGAGGTCTGGGATGCTCTGTTATTGGTGGTGTATGCAGGATCCCTACATCCCAAATATGGCCTATGCCCAAACTATGAACATGGTATAGTAGGTGTAGGTGTGATCAGCCAGCACTCCTCTCTGTGCAGTTATGCTTCAGGTTCCCCCTCATCCCATGAAAATTGACTCTGGCTGCCTTTCACATTGTGTTCAGCAGGAGAGCCCATTCTTTCTGTTTTGCTATTGATTTTTTACTCCTTTCATTTTGAGGTACTTTTTAAAGATTAGCTCAGATGAATTGTCTTAAATCCAATAACACTGACCTCTTTGTTCTTTCTTGAACAAGAAACTATATCTCCTCAACTTGGGTATCTTTATTGGCTTTCTATCGTGTCCAGAATGCTCTACCTTTTTTCTTCTTCCTCTTATCTCCTATATTCTTGTTTCCTTATAGCACTACTTTTCATACCTCAAATTGATCTATCCTCTTCTGGCTATTTTTGTTCACATTATCAGAATCCAGAATATTTTCTTCTGACATTCCCTATCTCTATATATTTTCATTTAATCTCTACTGTTACCTTTTACATTAATCTCTAAATTTTATCTTCAGAACTAGAAGGGACCTTAGAGACCAAGTCCAAACTACTCATTAGGAAACAAGAGTATAAGAGAAATTAAGGAACTTCTCCAGAGAACACAGTAAGTTTGTGAGGCAGGATTTAAATCTTTCTTAATGCAAATCCCAGAATTCTGTACATACTTTATATAACTATTCAACTTATTCCGCTGTTATATTATAAATTCCTTAAAGAGAGAAACCATATAATTGAATTTATCTTCCTTTCCACAAGGAACTATACATTGCACATCAGTAGTAAGGAGCAAAACTTTGAAATTAATTGAATTATTTATCTCTGTCTTTAAAGTTAAATCTGTCAACACTGTTAAAATTCTGTTAAATCTCTAGTCAGCACTTAAATATCAATGCATGTTGCTGATTCTAATAATTACATGGGACTTTCCCCTGATCCTCCACAATTGATATGAACGACCCTTGTTTCATACCCTTGGACCTCTATTTTAGTGGTTTCATAGTTTTAATTTTTTTAAATTATATCTTAGTGTTGATACTGGGCATCCTTGCTTTGCTCTTGATCTTACTGGGAAGCCTTCTAACTTATCTCCATTACAAATAGTGTTTGCTGAATGTTGTAGATAGACGCTGCTTATTTTTAGGAAAACTTCATTTATCCCTATGTACTCTAGTCTTTTTCATAGGAATGGGTGTTGTATTTCTGCATCTATTGAGATAATCAAATGAGTTCTATTGGTTTTACTATTGATAGTCAATTATATGGATACTTTTCTTCCTATTAAACCATCACTACATTCTTTTTTATGAAACCTCTTTGTCACAGTGAGAAATCCTTATGATAGATATATTGCTACAATCTGTTTTCTAGTATTTCACTTTATTTTTTTGATTCAGTACTCATTAGGGAGTTTTCTTTCTCTGTTTTTGCTCTTCCTCTTTTTTCTTTTTAAATTTTTTCCACCTTAGTAATATTTATTTTTTAGAAAACTTATAATGGTTACATGATTCATGTTCTTACTTTCCCCATCACCCCTCCCCATACCACCATAGTTGATGCACATTTCCACTGGTTTTAGCATGTGTCATTGATCAAAATCTATTTCCAAATTGTTGATAGTTGCATTGGTGTGGTACTTCTGAGTTTATATCCCCAATCATGTCAGCCTCAACCCATGTGTTCAAGTAGTTACTTTTCTTCTGTGTTTCCACTCCTGCAATTCTTCCTCCAAATGTGGGTAGCGTTCTTTTCCATAAATCCCTCAGAATTGTCCTGGGTCATTGCATTGCTGCTAGTACAGAAGTCCATTACATTATATTTTACCACAGTGTATCAGTCTTTTTGTACAATGTTCTCCTGGATCTGGTCTTTTCGCTCTGCATCAATTCCTGGAGGCTTTTCCAGTTCACATGGAATTCCTCCAGTTTATTATTCCTTTGAGCACAATAGTATTCTATCACCACCATATACCACAATTTGTTCAGCCATTCCCCAATTGTAGGGCATACCCTCATTTTCCAGTTTTTTGCCACCACAAAAAGCATGGCTATAAATATTTTGGTACAAGTCTGTTTATCTATGAGCTCTTTGGGGTACAACCCCAACAATGGTATGGCTGAATCAAAGGGCAGGCATTCTTTCATAGCCCTTTGAGCACAGTTCCAGATTGCCATCCAGAAAGGTTGGATCAGTTCACAACTCCACCAGCAATGCATTAATGTCCCAATTTTGCCACATCCCCTCCAATATTCATTATTCTCCCCTTCTCTCATTTTATCCAATCTTCTAGGTGTGAGGTGATACCTCAGAGTTGTTTTGATTTGTATTTCTCTAATTATTGGAGATTTGGAACACTTTTTCATGTGCTTCTTGATAGTTTTGATTTCTTTATCAAAAACTTGCCTATTCATGTCAATTGCCCATTTATCAATTGGAGAATGTCTTGATTTTTATATAAAATTGATTTAACTCCTTGTATATTTGAGTAATTACACCCCTGTCAGAGTTTTTTGTTATAAAGATTTTTTCCCAATTTGTTGTTTTCCTTCTAATTTTGGCTGCATTGTTTTTGTTTGTACAAAAGCCTTTTAATTAAATATAATCATAATAATTTATTTTACATTTTATAATTTTCTCTAACTCTTGCTTGGTTTTAAAATCTTTCTTTTCCCAGAGATCTGACAAGTATACTATTCTTTGTTCACTTAACTTATTTATAGTTTCCCTCTTTATATTCAAGTCATTCACCCATTCTGAATTTATCTTGGTGTAGGGCATGAGATATTGATCTAACCCTAATCTCTCCCATATTGTTTTTCAAATTCTCCACAGTTTTTGTCAAATAGTGGATTTTTGTTCCATAAGTTGGGCTCTTTGTATTTATCATACACTGTCTTGCTGACATCACTTACCCCAAGTCTATTCCTCTGATCCTCCCTTCTGTCTCTTAGCCAGTACCATACCGTTTTGATGACTGCTGCTTTATAGTATACTTTAATATTTGGTACTACTAGGCCACCTTCCTTCACATTTTTTTTTCATTATTTCCTTTGATATTCTTGATCTTTTGTTATTCCAGATGAACTCTGTTATAGTTTTTTTCTAATTCAGTAAAAAGTTTTTTGGTAGTTTGATAGGTATGGTGCTAAATAGGTAAATTAATTTGGGTAGAATGTTCATTTTTATTATGTTAGCTCATCCTACCCATGAGCAATCAATATTTTTCCAATTGTTTAGATCTAGTTTTATTTATATGGAAAGTGTTTTGTAATTGTTTTCATATAATTCCTGTGTTTGTTTTGGTAGATAGATTCCTAAGTATTTTATATTGTATAGTGTAATTTTAAATGATGTTTCTCTTTCTAGCTCTTGCTGCTGTGATGTGTTGGAAATATATAGAAATGCTGATGATTTATGTGCATTTATTTTGTATCCTGCAACTTTGCTAAAGTTGTTGATTATTTCTACCAGCTTCTTAGTTGATTCTCTAGGATTTTTTAAGTAGACCATCATATCATCTGCAAAGAGTGATAGCTTAGTCTCCTCATTGCCTATTTTGATACCTTCAATTTCTTTTTCTTTTCTAATTGCTACTACTAGTGTTTCTAGTACAATGTTAAATAATAGAGGTGATAATGGGAATCCTTGTTTTACTCCTGATTTTATTTGGAAGGCTTCTAATTTATCCCCATTGCATATGATGTTTGTTGATGGTTTTAGGTATATACTGTTTATTATTTTTAGGAAAGGTCCTTCTATTCCTATACTTTCCAGTGTTTTCAATAGGAATGGGTGTTGTAATTTGTCAAAGGCTTTTTCAGTATCTATTCAGATAATCATGTGATTTTTGTTTGTTTACTTGTCGATATAGTCAATTGTTTTCCTAATGTTGAACCATCCTTTCATTCCTGGTATAAATCCCATCTGATCATGATGGATAACCCTCTTGAGCACTTGCTGGAGTCTTTTTGCTAGTATTCTATTCAAAATTTTTGCATCTATATTCATTAAGGAGATTGATCTGTATTTTTCTTTCTCTGTTTTTGATCTACCTGGCTTTGGAATCAGTACCATATTTGTGGTGGAGATCTCTTTATCATCTCTGATAATCTCATCAAGACAGTTGAGTTGATAAGGAAATAAGGACAGGACAAGGGAGTTGTCTTTTACCTCGTACTTCCCAGCACTGGTTTCAGGAGCATGGTGTTTATTATATATATTTCAAGACACATTTCACACAAAAGAACCCCCCTGAAACTTTGCAGATGCACAGAAGTTACAAATTATGTCACATCAAAACACAAAGCAATGGCTTCAGAATAGACCAAGGCCAAGGCTGAATTTTGACTAGGTTCTTATCAGAAAGCCAAATTGGGGAGTATCTTGGCCTTGGCTATAACAGGCAGCAGCATTCCTTGCTGTGTTAAAGTTAACCCTTTAAATTCAGGTTTCCTCGGAAATTATTGATTGTTTCTATGATTACTTCTTTGACTAGCTGCTTTTGGAGAATCATATTATTTAATTTCCAATTATTTTTTAATTTACCTGTCCAGGAGCCCTTACTAATTATTATTTTTATTGCATTATGATATGAAAACATTATATTTATTATTTCTGCTCTTTTGCATTTGTTTGCAATGTTTGTATGCCCTATTACATGGTCAATCTGTGTGAATGTACTATTTGCAGGTGAAAAGAAGGTGTATTCCTTTTTGTACCTATTTATTTTTCTCCACATATCTATTAAATCTAATTTATCTAGGACTTCATTCACCTCTCTTACCTCTTTCTTATTTATTTTTTGGTTTGTTTTATCTAGATCTGAAAGAGGAATATTTAGGTCTCCCACTAGTATGGTTTTTCTATCTATTTCCTTTTTGAGCTCTGCCAGTTTCTACCTTACAAATTTGGATGCTATGCCATTTGGTGCATACATATTGAGCATTGTTATTTCCTCATTGTCGATACTGCCTTTTATCAGGAAGTAATGAACTTCCCTGTCTTTTTTAATCATATTTATTTTTACTTTGGCTTTGTCAGAAATCATGATCATCACTCCTGCCTTCTTCTTCTCAATTGAAGCCCAAAAGATTTTGCTCAAGCCGTTTACCTTGAACCTGTGTATGTCCACCCACCTCATATGTATTGTAGACATCCTTTGGTAGGCTTTTGTTTTCTGCTATTTGCTTCTGTTTTATGGGCTGGCTTTGGCACTGTAGGTGGTGTGGGGGGAAGGGTTTCCTCAGCTCACATTTTAGTGACAGCTGTTTCACCCCTTTATAGTATGGAAATGCCCCAATTCCACGTACCTTCAATGCTCATCTGGATTGTTTTTATGTCTTCTTGAGGAGTACTATATGTGTGGGTTAGGAGAGGTTAAGCAAGCTGCTTCTACTCTGCTGCCATCTTAACCCAGAACTGAGGAGAACTACTGCTCTTTTTCTTTTAGGGATCACAACCATATATGTGTTAGAAAACATCTGTTAGGACTCCTTCATTGCCTATTTTCCCAAACAATTTACATAGGATAGGAATTAATTAATTGTTTTTTAAATATTTGGTTATATTAACTTCTAAATCAGTTTGGCCATCTACATACACATAGATATAGATGAATATATTTGTATAAGTATACATATATGTCCTATAATCTGTTGACCTTTATTTCATGGTTTTCTTATATTATTCACATTTCTTTTCCTGTTTTTTCTTTGTTAAAACGCATATTATTTTTAAAGTCCTTACATATCTTCTCTAGAAGTTCTTTTTGGTTCTTGCTCCAATTCATATTTTTCTTTGCTGGCCTTTCACTTGAGGTCTTTTTTGACTTTATTCTCTTTTAGGTTTATGTCATAATTGTCCCTGGCACCATAAAACTTTCTGTAATTAACATGTTTCTGATTTTTTTCTAATTTTTTTTTCAGTTTATTGTATAAATTTTCACTGTATATTAAAACTGTGTTTTGTTCCTGGGTTGGAGAAGTAACTGTCTTAAACTTCTTTTTTTGCGAGGTTCAGGTTTTTGCTTCTAGTTTATAGGAGTTTCAGAGTCTACCTTTTCTGCTGGGGAGCCTCACTGTAAGTTTACAATGGTGGGGGGGCCTCACTGATGTCTTACCCACTATGCTGGGGAGCATGGCTGTTTCTTTGCAAGTGAGGGAGACCCACTATTTGCTTACACAAAGTGAAACCTTGCAGTTGGCTTGCCCTGGAGGTGTGACCTTGCTGCTGGCTTGCCCTGGAGATATAGCCTCACAGGTAGCTCCTGAGGCATTGAAACTCTGCTATTGTGGGGAGTGAAGCCTCACTTATGGTTTGTTATGGAAATGAAATCTCCCTGCTGGCTTGTACAAAGGAGTCCTTTCTTTGGACTGCATTGAAGGTGATGCCCTGTTGTAGGTCAAAGTTAAGGTGATGCTTCCCTGTTAATCTCCTCTGTGCCCAGCCTGCTGCCAGCTTTTTTTGAGTGGGAGCTTCTCTTCTAGGAAGTGGGTACTCACCATTCCCAGACTTGGGTGCTGCCTGCTTAAGGCTGAGGTTCCCTCCCATCCTAGGAAAACAAAGCTTCTCCTTCTGATTCGCTGAGCCCTTCTGGGTAGGAGAATTGCTTTACTGCTCCAAATTCAGTAAGAAGCTTTGTTCTAAAGTGCTTTGGAGAGGAACTGGGGAGAGATCAGACAAGTTCCTTCCTTACTCTGCCATCTTGGCACAGAAAATACATTTTGTACCTCTTTAAATAATTTCTTTAATATTATTTTGTATCACAGTTATTTATGAATTCATCATATCCTCCTAGTATATTGTAATTTCCATTAGGTCAGTGAGGGTGTCTTATCTAAATATATTTCTTGGATGTCCTAGCACAGTGGTGAACACACAGAAAACATTATAAAATGTTTATTGATGTAGCTTATGGCTTGCAATCATAGCTCACTGAAAGCAGTTTAAATATTAAATATTTTTCAGTAACAACTTTTATAGCTTTCTTCAGCACTCTGAAGAAAAACCCTAGGAATATCTAAGTTTAGCTATTTTTCCTTTTGCAAATGTTTCCAGATTCCTAGCCCCATTTCCTATTAGCATTTCAGGCTGACAATAGACATTTAAACTTGGACTGAGCTTATAGAGGGACTTCTATCTCGGCTTAAAAATCAAGGAAATGGTTGCCTCTAGTTAAGGACATTTTCTTCCTTTTCACATTTGCTTTTCCTTACCAAACTTTGGTGAGAGATTAAAACATATATATATTTACTATTTTTTCCCTAGACCATTAAAGCAAGGAAGGTATAAGGACAAGCCAAGCTCTTTTCATGTCCTTGTCCATTTATGGCATGAATCCTCTTATTGCCTGCTTCCAACTGTAAATGATATTGACTATGAATTTGAAGATTAGAAATGTAGAGGCATCTTTAGTTTGAAATATCATACTTAAGTCTCACCATCCTCATCCTAAAAGCTCCATGGCCACTTGATGTCTCAACTCACTTTACATTTTATTCGCCAGATAAAAATTGTCCTTTGAAATTGCCTGACTGCAAAACATGAGTTTTCTCTGATCATTCTTACTTTAAAATGTTGGAGCCAGAGAAAACTGACCCAGTTGGTAAGACTTGTGTTTTCATTTAGCTATTTAGAACTCTGTCAACAATGGAAGTCTCTTGGGGTCTTAGCCTCTAGTTCTATACAAAAACGAGCTCGGATTAGCCAAACATGCTTTCCAGATCACGTAAACAAAAGATGAAATAGACTTAGTCATCTAAAATCCATAACTGAATAGAAGCTGTTTTTATTGTGGTTTTCATTGTTGCAGCACCATCCTTAGTTCAGAACTTAATAAAAAGCATAACATTGATATCTTTCCTCCCAATAATGACATAAAGAAAGTAATAAAAGAATTATTTTGCTTACTTTACAAATGAGGACAATGAAGCTCAGAATAGATAAATGATTTATTTAAAACTTGATTCAGTCAGAAAGAGCACAGACTGGAAGAGCAGAGACTTGACTTTTACCCACATTTTCCGATCACAGATTCAACATTTTTTTTTTGCATTATCATGATTAAATTCTGATCTCTTCAAAAGATCATTTTTTTCCAATTGTTATTTTACAATAGTATTTGTCTGGGTGAAATAATGTGTGTGTGTGTGTGTGTGTGTGTGTGTGTGTGTGTGTGTATGAGATATACTGTACAAAGAAATGAAATTTAGCAGGATTTCCCCCCCATAAATATATTTGCAGGCAAAATTTAAAAGGATGCCCAATTTATACAAAATGTTGATTACATACCAATATGGTTAAGTTAACATTTACACTGTGGTTTTAGGAGATTTTTAAAAAACATTTATTAATATTTATTTTTTTAGAAAACATAACATGGTTACATAATTCATGTTCTTACTTTCCCCTTTACCTTCCTAGATCACACACATCCCTCCTCCCCCTCCCCCCTGTTTTAGGAGATTTTTAGAGTAATGGGTCTATAATAATACATAACAAGCATAGTGAGAAACAAGAGCTGTGGGGAAAACATAGTAAGAATTTAAGAATATACTGTAGTTTTAAAAAGTGAGGTATATAGGTTGCACCACCCTGTCTGTGTTTGCTTCTTAGAAATCCAAATCTATTCTTCCATCTTGATTTTTTTTTTTGCAAAACCACCATATATAAGGAATGTGCAAATGTGCTGAATTCTGAAATTCTGAGGTGGAAGGCTAACTGTCATATAGTGCTATCTGCCAGTTAAGATGCAGAAGACAGAATAATTCAAATATAGGCATTTAAAAGAAGTTATAGTTTGGATCATGAAAAATCACTTCCCTGTTCCCTTCATTTGTTCTATACTTCTTCATTCCATTTCACACTTTTGTTCAGTTTATTTTTCTGCCATGATTCTCTTCTTGATGAATGTGTTAATTCTTAGTGTAACTCCATATAGGTATTCTCAGGTAATTACTTTGGTTTCTGGACACTTGGCTCTCCTTAAATCAGTTAAGAGCTAGTTCATATGACCTGGGACGGGGGAAAGGTACTGATGTATCAGTTGGTTGGGAATTTTATAATCATTGGTTTCTATCTTCAATAAAAGCCAATCAGAAGCAGTAGGTTATGTTATGGCTCTTGCAGTTAGGATGGGAAAGATCTGGTGGGAATATTATACAAGGCATGATTTTAAAAATGTCCTTACCACCTCAATCCAAGGAACTCAGATAGAAAGTATCTTACTCAAAGTTGCTTAATGGGATTTGAGGTGGAGGAAGTTGGTGACCACCCTGATTTCAATGCTTCCTCGTATTATATATACAGTAATAATAGCAATAGTAACGAAGTTTAATTCAAGAAACATTAATATAACAATGTTTATGACATTGTCTCCAGCTTCTACTCTGTGTCCTTATTGATTGGTGAGAGGTAAATATCTAGTCAGCCCTTGAAACTCAATCAGGTTATCTTCCTGCCATGAAAATCTTTTCCTACCCTTCATTTTTAAAATTTATAACATTTCTTGCATATAAATCATCATGATAAGCATACTATAGACTACTTATACTTACCATGGTTTATTCCATTAGGCTTTGAATTACGTGCAATTTTGATTCTTCTAAAAACATAATAGTTTCTGGAGAATCATTAATTCATCTGCTTAACAATTACAGAGAAGAAAATCCAAGCTGATGACAAAAGTAATAGTGATAAGGATATTGCCCAGAAAAGGAGGAGAGTGACAGTGTAGTAGTAAAATGCCAATATGAAATAGTGACTAGAGCAAAATACCATCAAATATGATCACTCACAATTCAGATTTGTGGAATTTAACCCCATCCTCTGTCTTTACTTTGCCTCTAAAAAATATACATTTTACAGGATCCTGGGAGAGAGTGACCCACTGAAAAAGGGGAAGAATTTTATTGGTCTTTCAGTGATTCAGATGTGAGTATTTTTCTAAATAAAATATTTTCTAAATAAAATTATTATATACTTTCATGCTTGTTACTTTGAGAGCTTATAAAAGGACTTAGTGCCTACCATGGGGAAATGCAAAACACCATTAAGCTTTCCTCATGTCCACACCAGAATTTTTCATTTAATGTACATCCAGGACTTGTATTCCTTGTTTACCTCTCTTCCTCTTTGTTTGATTAAAGTTTCACATATGCAAAAAAATAAATAAATAATCAATCAACCCTAACCCCCAGGATCCTGGTCCTGCAGTTGGGAGGACATGGGTTCAAATCTGATTTCAGACATTTACTAGTTGTGTGGCTCTAGGCAAGTCTCTTACCATTGATGCCCTAGGCTTGCCACTCTTCTGTAAATACTAAGGTGGAAATAAGTGTTTTAGAACAAAACAAAACAAATACAAGTTGTCTTTATTCGAAGAGCAATACCTCATCTGCTATACCATCCTGTTGTCTAGAAATATTTGAAAAACAAAATCATTGCCCCTCCTTTTAGATCTTGCTATAAATTTACCTTTATATTCCATGTAATACCCTTCAAAGCAGAAGAAAAGAACATTTCCCCTTCTTGTATAGGCTTTTGAAAAATCCCATAGAATTTAGAGGTATCTAAGGTTTTGAACTCTTCATGGCGTTTCTAAATGAAAATGATTTTAGTCAAGGGTGGCTTGTCATACAGGAAAGTCTGACAAGCTCCTACTTTTGAAAGAACCATAAACAACAGGTCTAATGATAGATGAATGGAGAAGGAATTTTCAATGACCCACATGTTCCCTGGCAGATTTTTTTCTTCCCATTTTCAAGCAACACATAAATCGCCCACGACAATGAGACACTCACTGAACAGCTGGTACAAAAGTCAGGGATCCCGCAGTTTATCAGACACAGATTTGGCCAGCAGCCTTAATGCAGTGGTGATAGAAGATGGTGGCAGTAAGCGAGTTGTTGGTTAGTGATGAATTTCTCTGTTTGTCTGACCCTCTGGGGAGCCCTTTCACTTGGATCAGGAACAAGCTGGGCTTTTGTTTTCTTGGTGGCATTTTAATCCTTGAAACTAGCCCAATTAATGTGTGACTGACTCGCCAAAGAAAACCTCCCATTTTGAGCTGTGGAATTCTCCTTTTGTACTTCAAAATCACATCTGGTAGCAGATTGGAAGTTTTTCAACCCAAACGTTATTTTCCCTTTTGCTAAAAAAGGGGACCATTAACTACCTAATTCGAGCTAATATTATCACTTTTAACAGAATTAATGGGTTGCTATAATTGCCAATGCTGTTTACCTGCTTCTCCCTGAAAATATTTCAAAGGAACATGAATTAGCCATTGCCAGCTTTACAATTAGCCGGTGACAACTTTAATTCCAACTGCATGTTTAATCAACAGCAACAGATGGAACTATGCTCTGTGTTAAGTCATCCCCTTCACAGCAACTAATGGCAGGTGTGCTCCTTTTGTTCTTAGTGCTGAGCTCCTTTGCATAACACATTTTTTGTCACTGGCCATCTTATCAGCCCTGGAGTCGAATTTTGTCTGTAACTGTTGCAAAGCCATGGGGTAAAAACCAGAAATAATTTAGCTTAGAAAATGAGTATTACATTTCTCTGAGATTGTTAGCATCAAAAGATGGTATTACCTCCCCTCAGAAACAGGACAAGAAAGTATTTGCAAAGCTGCTGAGAGATTAGGATCATTGTTCATTATTTTTCCAAGCAAACAGTTTTATGCTCTTACACAGGAAACTAAAATCAGGAATACCACAATTTCACTTTTTTACCCAGCAGTGAATTAATTCGGGGATCCATTACTATATGAAACAACTTGAAATCACACAACAGAGTAATTCTCAAAAATGTAGTTATCCTTTTCCTAGCCATTTCATGACTCAGAAAAAAATTATTAAGGAATTACAAATAAGCCATCAGTCATGTTCATTTTAGACAAAAATAAAAATCAATAACAATCCACTTAGGTCATAAAGAACTTCCCCTCCCCTTCTAAGGTTTGCAGGATCTCATTTTTGCTTAACAGGGCATTTGTGTATTAGTCTTATTTATTTTAGTAGCACTGTTAAATCATGAGGAGATGCCACAAGTCTTGAGATATCCTAGTCATAAACTGTTAAAGGTAGAAAGAACTTTATAGACAGTCTGGTCACATCTTCTCATTTTGAACATGAAACATTAAAGCCTAAAAAGATGTATTAAAGGAAAAAAGTGAGTAAATGACAGAGTCAGTTCACAAACCTGTTTCCTATTCAAAAGTCCAAAGTGTGTGTGTGTGTGTGTGTGTATTCATGCATGCAAGAGTGTGCATATATGTGTTTTAAACCCTTCTCTTCTGTCTCAGAATCAATACTAAGTTTTGGTTTCAAGGCAGAAGAGCAATAAGAGCTAGGCAACTGGGTGAAGTGACTTATCTAGGGTCATGCATCTAGGATGTGTCTGAGATCAGATTTGAGCCCAGAACTGCCTATCCATTGAGCAACCTTGCTGCCCTTTCATTGTGTTTTGTACAACACTAAACCGTGTCTCCTTTATTTTGCTAAGGTCATCTGTTGATGAATAGGCTTAACTGGGCTAATATCTGCTTTTCACTTCATTAGTTCAAATGATGTAAGAGAATTCTTAATCAGTCTTGGGAAAAGAGGGAAAATTCTTGTCATCTGGAAGAGCTATATGGTAATGTAAAATCTTTAACCTTCACATTACAATGGACTTTTAAAAAGCCTGGATATCCTGCTATAGGTGGCACAGAAAGATTCAGGAACAGTTAGGACCATTGAGGAACTTCATATTCTAATGACTACATACGCATTAAATATATATTTATTTTATTTTATTAATTATCATCCAGCAGTCATGCACTATCTTATCTTTAAAAAGCTTCATTTATTTTGCTTAGTAGAATATTTTTTTAAAACCCTTACCTTCTGTCTTGGAGCCAATACACTGTATTGGCTCCAAGGCAGAAGAGTGGTAAGGGTAGGCAATGGGGGTCAAGTGACTTGCCCAGGGTCACACAGCTGAGTAAAATATTTTTGCATGTTATAGGATGATAAGTAAGTTTTGCTCTTTGATTTTTCCCCAAAATACATTTATTTCATTAAATATTTCTCATTTATACATAAAAATGTTTTAAAATTATTTTTAAAATATTGAAAATTCTCCTGCTCCCTTTACTATAGCCTCTTGAAGAAGGTAAACAAGTTGATATAGATTAAATATTTGAAGTTATGCAAAACATATTTCCATATTAGCAATGTTGCAAAAGAAACCTCAGACCAAAAAAAAAAGGTAAAAGGATAGAAAAAAGAGAAGAAAAGGAAGGAAAAAGAAAATAAACAGGAAAAATAAAGAAAAAATATGATTCTATCTGCATTCAGATCCATCATTTCTTCCTCCAAAAGTGGATTGCATTTTTCATCATATGGCCTTTGTAATTGTCTTGGATCATTTTATTGCTAAAAAAACAACTAAGTCATTCACAGTTGATCATTTACGTATGATATTGCTATCTCAATGTTCCAAATCCTTTCCACTAATCTACCACTCTATTTCTTAGCCAGTACCAGACTGTTTTAATGATTACAACTTTGTAATGCAGTATGAGATCTGGTATTCCTAAGCCACATTCTGTCACATTTTTTTCATTGGTTACCTTTCTTGACCTTTTGTTTTTGGTGGTTTGATCAATATGGCCAAGAATAAATAAATGAAATAACTTGGGTAGAATTGCCATTTAAATTATATCAGTTCAATCAAACCACAACCAATTAGTATTTTCCCAATTGTTTAGATCTAACTTTATTTGTGTGAAAAGTATATTGTGTGCTGCTGATATAATTCCTGGGTATTTCTTGGCAGGTAATTTTCTCTTTCTGTCTCTCCCTGCCAGACTTTGTCAGCAATATAGAGAAATACTACTGTTATGTAATTTTATTTTATACCCTGCAATTTGCTGAAGTTGTTTCAACTAGTTTTTTTAAAGTTTATTCTCTTAAAATTATTTAGGTATACTATTATATAATCTTCTAAGAGTGATAGTTTTTTTTTTACATTACCTGTTCTAATTCCTTCAATTTCTTTTTTTGCCACTTATTGCTATAGCTAGCATTTCTAGTACATTATTGAATATTAGTAGTGATAATAGGCATTCTTGCTTCATACCTGATCATATTAGGAAAGCTTCTAGCTCATCCTCATTAAAATAATGCTTAAAGATGGTTTTGAATAAATACTTCTTACCATTCTAAGAAGAGTTCCCTTTATTCCTATGTTTTCTAGTGTTTTTAAAAGGAATGAGTATTGTATTTTGTTAAAAAGTTTTTTCCATGTCTATTGAGATAATCATATGCTTTTTGTTGTTTTTGTTATTGACATGGTTAATTAGACTGATAATATTCTTAATACTGAATTAGTCCTGCATTCCTTTTATAAATCCCTCTTGGCCACTGTTTTTCCTTGTTAGAAATTCCATATATGAGATGACAATATCATCCTGAGACTATTTCTTCAGTATCTTAAAACATTTTTTTTTAGCATCAACCTTGGTAGAGAAATGTCTTCTTATTCTGAACATAAAAGTGCTTTTCACTTGAAGATGTTAAAAAAAAGCTTTCTTTTCCTTTTAAGGAAGAAAAAAGGATGTTCATTTAGTTAGTTTAGAGGTGTTGATGGAGAAAAAATATATTTGGATAAAATACATCTCTTATAGACACTCAGCTTTCACAAGTTTAGGGGGAAATGGAGGGAACTGTAGATATGAGAAGCAGTGTGTTTATAGAAAGGAAAAAGTGATTTTTTTTCAGGGAAAAATGTTTGGTGCTCTGCCATCTCCTTCGATAATCTAGTCATATTTACAAATGTAAATTAGTGTGAATGGAGAAAAATTTAAAAAAACCCTCAAAATTACTTGAAAATACTTTAAAATAAATCTAAGTATCTACATATTAAATTAATGTTGCTTATATGTCAAATTCATGTAGTCATCTAATATCCCAGCTACTTTTACCTGACCAACCCTAGGCAATTTACTTAAATTCTCTTTTCCTCAGTTTCCTCTCCATTATAATAGATGGTTTCAGTGAATTCAAGGGCCTCAAGTTCCTTCCAGTTTGATCCTATGATGATCTATGAAATATTATAGTAACTGTAAAGAAAATTCCATACATTGCAATCATAGACAATGACTGAAGAATTGAGAAATCCTGAATTCTAAGTAGCCACTCCTGAAAATTATATATATTATGATTTCTATTCAGTCAACTGAGCTAAGAGATATACATATACACAAAACTGGGGTCAGGCTCAGCCTTAGGTTTTCCTAGAAGTATATGTCAGTTTTTCCACATGTAAGAAGCTGACATAGAATTAGAGGGAGTCATAACAAAGCATTCTCTCTCTTTTCCAACACAGGAAATAAGACAGAGAGCTGACAGACACAGAGATAGAGATATGACACAGAGATAGAAACACACACATGCACAGACATCTAGTTAGAGAGAGAATAATTCCTAAACCACATCTTCCTGAGAAAGTAACAAAAGAATGAGTTTGGAACTTTTTTTAGAGGATTCTACACAGATGATTTTCTTTGGCTCAGGGACCAAGGGACCTCTGTGTCATCCCAAAACCTCAAGTCCCCTAAATACCACATGTGACCCACTAGAAAAGTCTCAGAATTCCACTAATAAGAGAGAAGAAATCACAGTTGATTGTAACCATTTTATATATATATAGTGGTACAGAAGGTGCAAACCCACCCTGAAAAGCCTTACTGCAGAATTTCTGACAGTTGAAAAGGGTTTAGAACCCTGACTAGTGGCAGTTGATCCTGGAGACTCAATGAGAATAGGAGGGTCAAGTGAGCTCTATCTTTGGATTGAAATCCTGGCCTTTATTCTACATCTTTTCTCTTAAGATTTGTTAGCTTAGCTATTTCCTTTGAATCTCCCTGACCTCCCCTCTTCCCAATAGTCAATTTTCCTTCCTGAATTTCTGTGGGTTTTGGAAAGGAGGATGGATCTGGGTGTTAGCTTTCAAACTTTGTTGATTGCTAAATTCTCCTATTGCATTATATATATATACATACATATATGTATATGTATGTATATGTATATGCATACACGCATACATGTAACCACATTTTCAGAAATGCATTTTGTTGTTATTTAGCAATTTAACTAAATATTCCATGAATAATGATCCATGATGACAGGACCAATGAATAGTCATAGTAATCATCTTATTTCCTAGAAAAGCCACTAAGGACTACTTAGAAAAGAACAACTAACAGCATTGGCCACTACATCTAATGTAAAAAGTTTCAATAAATACCATTATATATAGAATAGCTTTTCTTTTCCATTTCCAAATATAGCTGATGAAAAATGCTATGTGCTAATAGCAAAGCCTATAGCTCCTGGGAAAATTGCTTCCCTAACTATAATCATTTCTTAGCTTAGAAAGACTAATCTGAGATGGCACAATCCCAGGGACTATTCCAGCACTCCTTTGTTCCTTCCTATTTATAAAATACCATTTGTTATAGAGTGGTGACTCTGATGTGTTTTGGGAGTTTTCTATTTTCACTTCTTTTGTAATTAATCTCAAGGAAATTATGCTTCTCCGATTATAAATGTGTTCCTAAATAATCATTTTGTAACCCTAGAAATTATGAGGGTATCCAATCAGAAGTTTTTACTTCTTGTCCATTGGCAGCGTATCCACTTTTCAAATTCTAAATTGATTAATATAGTATTGAAATTAATATTTATTAAGCAACTATGTTCTAAGCACTGTGCTGAGTGTTGGAGAGAGAAGAGCAAAAGACTCTCTACTTTCAAGAAGCTCACTGTATAAGTGGGAATTGCATTCACACAATTATGTATAAACAAAATATTTATAGGAAAAATAGGAGGGGATAAATAGATGGAAGATTAATAATTAATAAATTTATAGATTTAATTAAATTAATAGATTGAGAAATTAATAAATTAATGAACTTAGAAAGGATTCCTATAGAAGGTTGGATTTTTAACTGAGACTTCAAGGAAACCAGGGAAATCAGAAGGTGGAGATGAGGAGGGAGAGCATTCCATGAATAAGGAACAAACAGTGAAAATGTTTGGATTTGGGAAGAGTATCTTGTTAAGAGGTACAGAAAACAGAACAGTGACACTGAATCAAAAAATGAGTGGATGGGTTTAAGTTAATTAAGACTGGAAAAGTTGGGATACGATGTCTTTATGAAGTTTTTGTCTTTTAAGGACAAATAAAAAATTTTATATTTGATCCTGAATATGATAGTTACCAGAGTATATTGAATATGGAAGGTAGGTGGGTGACATCGTTAGATCTATACTTCAGAACCATCACTTTGAGAGTTGAGTGGTGGATGGACAATAGTGTTATGGGACTTGGGCAAGTAGAACAAACAAAAGGATATTGCAATAGACCATGTATGAGGTGATGAAAAGGTGGACCAGGGGGTGACAGAGTCAGAGAAGAGAAGGAGTCATAGGAGAGAAATGTTAAGGTTAAAATCAATAGATTTTGCCAACAGATTGGATGTAGAGGAAAAATGAGAGAGAATGGGGAAACAAGAATGACACCTACATTGTAAACCTAGATGACTGGGAGAATAGTGGTGTCTATGATAATAATAGCCATGTTAAATAGGATAGGATTTGGAGGAAAAGATAATTAGTTCAATTTTGGACTTGTTGAATTTCAGATGTCTACAGAACATGCAGTTCAAGGTGTCTAATAGGCAGTAAAACTGCCTACTGTCCAACTATGATTTTAACTCCAGTCCAACTGGTGATGTGTGATTAGAGGCCAACAGAGAAATTATGGATGTATAAATAGATCTGTTAATCATCAGCTCAGAGATTACATAAATTCAATGAATGTGAATTGATTAGACCATTAAGTGACATAATATAGAGATAAAAATGTAGAGGGGTTACAATAGAGATCTGTGAGATACCCACAGTTAGTGGGATGAAAAGCTATAAAAGAAGAGTAGATATGAGAATCAGGAAAGAGTAAGTAGCAACATTACTATTTAGAAAGAAGAAAGTATGAAGTAGAAGATGGTGGTTGACTGTTAAAGGCAGAGAAGAGGTCAAGATGGATAAGAATTGAGAAAACCATTATGTAATTATTTAAAATAAATTATTTAATTGTCATTAGCTTTGTCAAGTAAAATACCATTGTAAATTTGGAGAGACTATTTTTAAATGATAAAGTCAGAAGTCAGACAGTAATGAGAAGCAAAATAGATATAGAACAAAACTAGATGTAGTGGAATTTTTTTTTAATTAATGAAGTTTTTAGAGAATGGGAAAGACATGGATGTGTATGATGGAAGTAAAGAAGCAGCCAGTAGACAAGGTAATATTGAAGATAAGTGAGAAACTGAATAATAAAAGAGGTTGTTTATTGGATAAGATAGGAGGATCACAAATGTATATAGCAGAATTAGCCTTGTAAAAGAGAATGGCCACCTCTTCTTGGGAGATAGGAGTAAAGGAGGAGAGTGTGGGAGTAAGTATCTGAAGGATATGTAGTGAGAAGGGAAAAAGACAGAACTCTTGGCAAATGTTTTCAATTTTTTTTTCAGTAAAATATGAGGCAATGTTATCATCTGAGAATGTAGTAGAAGGGAAGATCTGAGGAGTGATGAAAAAGCTTGGTTTCATTCCAACAGGCCCTTGATCACATCCTCAGTGTTTATTTTATTGTAATATTTTCACTGTCATATGGCACCTGCACATAAGAGTTCTTTCTTGTGCATGTAGGAGAATATGTTTTCTTATTCATCCATAAGATGGGTGGATACAGGAACTGTAGCAGAAGACACAAAACAAAATAAAATGAAGTTCTTTTCCCATAATGCCAGATTTTTAGGTGACCAACTATTTTTAATCTTCTCAATAATAACCACTAATAATGTTCATAATCATTCTTCTATGTTTTCCTGAACCCCTAATATACTTGAGGTAAGTTTGGCCCCATTTAATGAACATGTAATAATATACCAATAAAAGATTAACAACTAGCTCTGAAGGGGGAAAAATCTATACAGCACACACTTTAAGTTAAATCTGCATTAACATTTTCTCTATCATTTTCTTTAGTATAGAAAATCAACAAAATAACAAAATCAAGTACTAATTTGTAGACTCTGTAAATTTAAAAATGGGTGATTCTCACTCTAAAATTTAGCATAGATAAAGATCAAATGTGAGGAATGGCAGATTAGGATGCTGATGAGGGTTTAGATGCACAGAAGAGATCTTATGGAAGAGGACAATTATTCTACCAGTCCTATACCTGGCAGGCATCAGGACAGACTGGAATAATATAATATTTTCATGGTCTAGGAAGGCAAAAGAACAAATCAAACAAAGTCAAATAGACTTGGGAGGATCAATAGAAAAAGATTAAAATGGATTAATTAAAGTTTAGATTGCAGGGTATCAGAGAATTGATGAAAGTAGAATTGGTGAACAAAAAGCATCAAAGGTGAAATTTTATGCTAGAGATTTTGGGTTGCTTGGGCTGTACCCTGAGAATGACTCCACCCTCCTTAGTCCCAAAACACCAACTATTCAATAGGTAAGCATACAAAAATGCTATTCTCTCTCCTTAATTATGCAGTGTTTTATAGGAAGGAATGATTTGTGATCTAGCTTCCCTTTCATCATAGCCTTTGTCATAGATAGATAGCTAGAGAGATAGAGTGAGAGAGAGACAGAGAGAGAGAGACAGAGATATGATAGATGGATAGGTAGAGAGATAGGTAGAAAGATAGATATGTATATATGTACAAACACACGTGCATGCTCACACAGATATCTTCTCTATATATCCATCTCTCCATCTATCCAAGAAAGACTGTGAAAGGAGCAAGGCTAGGAGAGGGGAAATATAATACTAAAATATAATACGCCAGTACCAGAGGCAGTGGGGAGGCTTAGAAGTTTGATCTGAGTTAGCACTACTTCAAAAGATAGGACCAATTTACTTCTAGCTGAATTGTCTTAACTCATCATTATAAGTATATAAGTGCAGAGTGGAGAGAGAATTAAAGAAGAGGAAAAGTGATCCTATTTGACAGTAGTTATAGACTGTAGAACCCTAAAGCAGTTTCAGGTGCATTCGGGAGCCTACACAGAACCAGCTGAGCCTTCAAGGTCTGAAACAAGCAAGGCTACATTGTTAGTATATCTTGAATACTTTCTTAATATAAATATATCACTATGTTCTACCCCTAGGAGAATAATTCTCATGAAGGTGACAAGATATGACGTGTATCTGTGTTTTCCATCTCCTGACAGTCTTGTATTTACTGAATTGTACCCTTGGAATCGTCTTGTTAGCTGGAGGGTTAATCACATGAAATTAGGTCAGTTTGTGACAGTGAGACCTTTCTGAGACACTCTAGGCCACATCTCTAAAAAAGGACCTATATGAGAATCTATTACCATTCATAATAAGGTTCCTTTAAATAAAAGAAACAATTTTATATGCAAAGAATTCTCAATGCAAATTACTTTGTTTATTGGGTCTACACATTTACCAGCTACTATGAGTAGGAACATTCTATCATGACAATATATCAAATTGAAAAAGTGAAAATTTTCTCACTTTTAAGTTTCTGTTTTCCCAATTCACAATATATTTAGGTGGTGGTATTAATGAGGTCTTTGAACGAGATCATCTGACTGGCATTATGGAGTTCTTTACCATTAGATTTGGAGAATTCTAGATATATCCCTGGCCAATGACTTGGACAGAGATCAGTCTGATTCCCCAAGGTAATGGTTGTTCATATGAAAGATGTTAGCACCACTGGGTTATCATAAAAGGTTGGTGTAGGTTCTATTGCCAGTACAGTCACAAAGGGCAGGAGAACGTCTTTGAGCTATCTCTATATTTGCGGATATGATACCAAGTACCCAGTGTTGGAAACATAAATGCAAAATACACAGACATTTTGCTCTTTATACTTGGAGCATTTGTTGGTGTTTACAAGAGATGTAAACATATTGTATGTAAACCAACATACCTTAGTCTGTCAAGTACAGAGTGTCACCAATTACGTTTGTGTCATATCACATTATTTTACCCTTAACTAGATGGTAATAAGCTGTACAAGCTGACTGATATTTACCTGGAACTGCTTTTAAAAAAGTAAAGATATACAAAGGTAGATTCCTGTCAAATAGAAAATGAGGTTACTTATGCTGTTTAAACTTAAGGCTTACTCTTAGGGAAAAAAAAAGTCATAAAATAGACCCTCGGGGGATATTATCTGACAGTTTTATTAAAATATACTTACTTCAAGCATAAATTCAGAGTAGCCCTTTGTACCCTGCACTTTTAATTTAGGGATTGATTTGAAATGAAAAACATAATCATGAGAAGAAATCATTGAAATAATTAAATTATGCACTCTTTTTAAAAATGCCATGTCAAGTTAAACATTTTAATTTAAAAAACAAGAAAGTTAAACACATGAGTTGACTTTAGACCCAGCATTTTCACTCTCAAGAATTATTTATTTGTGTTTTAGAAGCAAAATTATAATAGTCATATCTGGGGATGAATATGTTTATATTAGGCTTACTTATTGTATTATTTTCCCATTTCTTCATATGTTTTCTATGTTATGCCTTTTAATATTTTATTAATAATAGTATTTTAATTAGTTCCTTTGATCATGTTACATTATATTCAAGGTACCTAATATTCAGTCATATCATTTTGAAAAGAAATTTTTTGGGCAGCTGGGTGTCCCAGTGGATTGAGAGTTAGGCCTAGAGACAGGAGGTCCTGGATACAAATCTGACCTCAGACACTTCCCAACTGTGTGACTCTGGGCAAGTCACTTAAACCCCATTGCCTAGCCCTTACCACACTTCTGGCTTGAAACCAATATGCAGTATTAATTCTAAGACAGAAGGTAAGGGTTTAAAAATGTTTGTAAATCTGTTTTACTTATCAAATATAATATTTTATTAAAATCTAAAAATTCTTTTTTAATCAAATCAGTAAAAAAGGAGACAAACAAAAACAATCTCCATTTTATTTAAGGACAATGCCATTATTTTAAGGATGCATTATTGCAATGACACATAATGAAATTAGAATTTATTTTGTTTATCTATTTGGCATTATATTAATAGACGTCCAACCAGAGGAACTCGAAAGAAAATCTTTATTAAAATAACCTCCAATAAATGACTAAAATGTACAGACATATTCACATATTTTTAAATAAGCAGTGAACATATCCCATGCAACCAAATCTACTAATAGTGGTGTTAGAAAAGTTTAAAGTTAATTGAAAATCTAGGTCAGTGATCAAGTTATGACTATGAATTTAGCGACTTATTACATTTAGAGGGGATAACTTTCTATCATCATTTCAGAATTGTGTTCCCAATGAGTCAGGTCCACTCTTTTGAAGAGCTAGTCTTCTGCATTATCTTTTTTGAATCAAACTCATTATTGCATTGTTAGAAGGTCCTTGATGACTGATGCATTATGGCATAATTGAATGTACTACTAGACTTTTCTACTAGCAGCAATGTAATGACTCAAGACAATTCTGAGGGACTTATGAGAAAGAACACCATCTTCATCCAGAGAAAGACCTGTGGAAGCAGAAACACAAAAGAAAAACGTGTGATTGATCACATGATTTGATGGTGATATGATTGAGGTTTTGATGTTAAAACATCACTCTGCTGCATATATGAATAACATGGAAATAGGTTTTGTATAATGATACATGTATAACCCAGTGGAACTGCTTGTCAGCTCTGGGAGTGGGGAAGAATTGGGGTTTGGAGGGGAATCATGAATCATGGAACCATGGAAAATATTCTAAATAAAAAAATTGTAAAAAAAATAGCTTTCTGATAAGAAAATGCCTCTTTACCAATGGAGAGCACGTGCTCTATACCTCATAGCCATGATGGTGAACCTATAACATGCATGCCAAAGAGGGTACACAGAGTGTTCTCTGTGGGCACACTACAAAGGCAAAGAGCCTCGGGTAGGAGCTGCTCCCTTCCCCCTCTCCACTGTGCCTGATGGCATTTTTTCACATCACCTGCCCCTCTGTCCAGCAGCCCAACATGAGGGCATATTCTCCTCTCAGTCTCCATCCAGGCTGAGGACATTCCTCACTTCACCCACCCCTCTGCCCAACAGCCCAGTGGGATTGCACAGAGGGTAAGATGAGAAACTCACAGGAGGAAGAGCTGGAGGGGAAGAGAGAGCTTTGGTCATTGCTCTCCCTTTCTCTATACTGACTAAGGACATTCCTCACTTCACCTGCCCTCCTGCCCAGCAGCCCAATAGGAGTGCTTTCTCCCTCCCTTGTGTTATGATTATAATAACAGATAGTTTGGAGAAGCAGATAAATGTTTCAGGGCCAAATATAGCTTTAAGTCAAGAGCCCTAGATTGACAGACTACAGTGAGGAAAGGAGGGGGTAAAACACTCTTGGCTCTCAAGCCCCTCCCCCTCTAACTGCTTTTCTTCAGTTGGTAATGAAGACTGGAATAGGATTCTTCTGGTAAGTTTCTCTTATGACTGAAACCCCAATAATGTTCCTTTCTTAAATTTATATTCCTCTCAGGTCTGTTAGAGGAGATATATAGAAATTATTTATCTAACTGTTGAGGACAGAAGAGATCTTAAACTGACAGCCAACAGGATTCAATCAAGAAGTTCAGACTGAATTGTAAGTATCTTCCAAATGATTATCAGGCACAGCTTTGAAGGTAAAAAGTTATATTAGGAATTAACAAGGAAAATTATATAAATCCAGGAAGGGTTTAGGATAAATGAAAGGTGCCCCTAAACTGTTAAATTGATGCCCCCTTCCTCCTTCTCACTGGAGAAGATGAAGCACTTAACTAAAACTGGCTCTATTGCTATAGATAAATATCTTACTCTCTAATTACTAAATAATTATATAACTATATTAATGAGGAATAGAAATGACAAATAGGCTAATCCTATGAGTAGAAACTACTGGCTTAAGCTACAATGGTTTCTCAGGGGAAACCCCAAGTCAGGAGAAACAAGCAGAGTATCTCCTCACATCCAATCCCACCAATTAACTGTCTTCAACCCTTCTCAACTGCCCCTCACCCAAAGTTCTCCAGGGGGGTCCCCTGGAATTCTGGGTGAGGCTCTCCCTGTACCTTTGCAAGGATTCCATGCTTTGCATCTGCACACAACACCTGTGTGAGGTAAGGGGGGGCGTGCCCAGCACTCAGTGGGGCAGTGGGAAGGCATGGCATAAAGTCCCTGGGGGGAGGGGGGCTAGTGCATAGCATGTGGTCTCTAAAAGGTTTGCCATCACTGCCTTATAGTCCCATAATGCTTTGGGCACTATGGAGGCTAAACGACTTAGCTGGAATCACAGAGTCAGCATATATCAGGACAGGATCTTTAACCCAGGTCTTCCTGACTGTTGTTCCTTCTCTCTAGTCACCATATGGCATTCCCTTCTTAAAATGAACCAAAAACCTTTGATTCATAAGTGGCCTATTTTATAGTCTGAGATAAGAAGTTTTGTTACTCTTGGAGCTAGAAATGAGGTAAAACCTTCAGGGTTGATATTTCTTTGATGTTATCTTTTCTGGTGTAACATGAAAAGTCTGCCCTGCTTCTCTGCACTGGGTTCCTATTCAACCAAAGGATGGAACAATAGGGGATGATTTTAATTAATCATGCTACAAACTCCCTGCCCCCAGGTTTAATGTCTGGGCAGAGGTAGATAGAAGCCTCTTGGTGATCCAAGGAAGAATTAAAAGTCAATTTCCTCTTTTTCACTTTTTTCTTCCCTCTCCATCTGTTAGGAATGAGGAACTTCATGTTCCTTTCTATTACTGTATTCCCCATTGGTTCGAGAAGAAGTTTTAATACTTGTGCGTCTTACATACTTATGATAATTGTCAAGGTTTCTGTGCCCATTATATAAATGCAATTTTGGATAGGTCTGTATGTTTGTTGTTCAATTGGTAGTTCAATTTATTGTTCATTTGCTTAATAGCTTAAATTAAACTGGATTAGCTTGTTTGTTTCTGAACTAAGAATTTGACTGGAGTATCACATATAGATAGGCCCCCATTAAATGCCTTTCTTTCTCTAGCAAAATTGTGTAATTATGTTTCAAGCTTCAACTTTGCAAGAACACTCTAACCGAGACCTAAAATAATTTCGATGGCTTCCAGCAGATTTGAATTTTCAGGACACCCAATAGCCAGTGGAATGTTGGACATTATCTTTCATATAGTAAGCTCCTTAATGAAGACTTGGCCAAATTTATCAGCACAGATGTCTAATTGTGCTGCTGTGTAACACTGAAACATGAAAAGACATTGATCCAATTGACTGAATCACATCTGAGAAAGTGGTTGTAACTGCCCTACCATGGAAAATGAAGGCAACCTTGTTCTTAATAGATCCAATATAAGGATTAAACAAGTTCATTTACATGAATTTATTACTTGAAGGTGAGATACTGAATGATATGAATTCTTGGAATTTCTCTCATAGATCAGAGAATTTTTAAATTGTAAGGAACTTTAGATAAAGCCACAGCTCTGTGATTATTTAGATTCCCAATGGTGCTACATTTCTTAGTATGCATTTTAAATTTTGTCACACATTGTTTTTTTGTCCTTCTAATTCTGCTTTTAGAGTTTAATAGTTTAGAATTTCTTTCTCTGGGAATTGCCTGAGAGACAACCATGTTAAATTTTATCTTTCCTCACAGGGTTCTCTGGTACTCTTTTTTTAAAAATTAATTTATTTTTTCCCAATTACAAGTAAAAATAACTTCCAACAATTAAAAATTATTTTAAATCTTGAATTCTCTCCCTCCTGTTCCCTTCCTCCCTCTCCCCAAAAACCTCCCCCTTCCTGCAGAGATGGTAAGCAATCTGATAAAAGTTTTATAGGTAGAGTACTATAAAATATTTTTCCTATTCAACCTTTTATTGATGGAAAAGAACAAAAAAATTTTAAAAAGGAAGTAAAACAAGTTTACTTTGGTCTGAATTCAGACTCCATCAGTTTTTTTTTTCTGGAAGCAGATGGCATTTCTTTTAAGTCATGAGTCCTTTGAGATTGTTTTGGATCATCATATTTCTGAGAATAACTAAATTATTCACAGTTGTTCATCTTGTTCACAGTATTGCTGTCATTGTGTACAATGTTCTCCTGGTTCTGCTTATTTCACTTTGCTTCAGTTTCTATATTCCCAGGTTTATTTGTTCTCACATTTTTTTTTCCGAACTTATCCTGCTGATCATTTCTAACAGTACAATAGTAACCCCTTACAATCATATATTATAACTTATTCAAACATTCCACAATTGATGGATATCCCTTCACTTTCTAATTCTTTGCTCCCATACAGATCTACTTTAACTGCCTGTGTACATTTGTCCTTCTTCTATTTTGTTTTATTTTGATCTCTTTGGGATAGAAACCTAGTAATAATATTGGTGGTCAAAACACTTTTAAAGCTCTAGACTTAGGTCCAAATTCCTCTAGGTTGGTTGACTCATTTCACAGCTCTCCCAAAAGTACATTAATGTCTCAATTTTCCCATATCCCTCCAAATTTGTCATTTCCCTTTTCTGTTATACTAGCTAATCTGATAGATGTAGGGTGAACCCTCAGAATTTATTTAATTTGCATTTCTCCAATTAATAGTATTTAGAGCATTTTTGGCATGACTATAGAGAACTTTAATTGCATTGTCTGAGAATTGACTATTCATATCCTTTGATCATTTATCAGTTGGGGAGTTACTTGCATTCTTGATTCATTTCTCTATGTATTTGAAAAATGAGACCTTTATTAGAGTGACTTCTAAAGATAATTTTTTCTCTATTATAATTACTGTATTTTGCTTTCCATCCTCTTTTCCCCACCCCTGTTTTTTCTTTTCTCTCTCCTTGCATGATGTCCATTCTGAAGTGTTTCACTTCTGACTACCAAATACCTTATTTTACCTTCTTTTCTATCCTTCCCCCACCTTATTCCCTTCTTCTACTTTCCTATAGAATAAGATAAATTTCTATATCCAATTGATTTTGTTTATTTTCCCTCTTTCAGCCAATTCTGATGAGAATAAGATTCAAGCACTCCCCTCTTCTATCTTCCCCATTACAGTAAAAGCTTTTTCATCCTTTTAATGTAAGATAAGTTTTCCCATTCTGTTTCTCCCTTTCCCACTGTCCCAAAGCATTCCTCTTCCTCATGCCATATTTTTCTTATTCTTCTTGTTTTTCTCATTATATTCAACTTATATCCTTGCTCTCTATGCATAGTCCTTGCAATTGTCCTTAAAACTGAAAAGTTCTTGAGAGTTATAAGAATCATCTTCCCATGTAGGGATACATGTTTATACAGTTATGTTATACAGTTTATGATTTTTTTTGGATTTCTTTCCTGTTGCTTTTTTTTTTTTTGCTTCTCTTCAGCCTTGTATTTGAGAGTCAAATTTTCCATTTATCTCTGATCTTTTCATCAGAAATATTTGAAAGTTCTCTCTTTCATTGAATACATTTGCTTCATAGGCAGAGTAAGAACAAACATATAATCATTTGCTCACCTGCTTCTGATGGAGAACATAATTCTCCCTCTAATATTTCAGTGTCTGGGGAGGAAAAGGGATTCGTTTCACATTTTAACTCAATGCCCATATAGTGATCCTACAAAATTCAAAATTCAAAGTTCTCTTGTGCCCATGTTCTAATATGCTGACTTCACAGGGCAACATCCAGCCTGGAATCCTATCTCTAAGGTCACTGTGACTAGAATTCCAGGGATTCAGGGCTCTACTGAAAAGGACAAAAGGAGCAAACTAAAACTCCAAACTCTTTCTTGGAGTTACAAGTTATCTGTCCCTCTTGTGAGTGAATAAGATGTTTCCCATCTGAGGCTATCACTGGAATGAGAGATTGATACTTTTTGATCATTTTTCAGATACAATCTGTTCCTCTTACATAACCAATAGAAATAGGTTTATAATCTATGTTATCAAGAAGTAAATAAGGTAATCTGAGTGGGTCAAAGAATGCAATTTGAGTGTGAGGAAGGATAAATGGGGATATTAAGTGATTGTAAGGTGATTGTAGGAGGAAAGAAGGTATGGGAAGGTATATAGGAGATAAAGGAAATGGGGTATGTAGGAGAGGGCAGCTCAAACAGATTTATTCTCAGAGGCTTGAGACAGAGGATACAGGGAGGAAACTAGGGCCAGTAAGAAATGTTTAGGTTTGGCTGGAGGGTTTATCTTGTTAGTTTCTAAAGTCTCTTGAGGGAGGAGTCAAGAGGGCCCCTCCCTGCCCGTCAAACTGATGGCTGGAGGAAGTCTTGGGTAGGTACTTCCTGCCAAGATGGATGCCCCCAGCTCCCCTCAAGGAAATAAAAGAAAAATGATTCCTTCCCCTTGAGTCCTTGTCTTAATTTTTGACACAATGATTCACCAGAGGGTTTGAATAGATAACAAGGAGATTTATTAATACCAGGGTCAGTCAGAAGGGAAGAGGGGTTCAGGGTTGTCTAACTGCTGCTAGGGAGAGGGGTGAGGGTGGGGGATGGGTCTCAGAGAGATTTAGACAGAGAGTCCGGCTCTCCCAGTCAGGAAGATTTAACTGCCTTTCAAGTAAAGTCTTTATCAAATCATTAAAACTAGGGGTAACTTATTTGAGGATACTCTACTTGCCTATAGAAACTAAACCCACAATGTCTAATCACCAAGCCCTCCCTTCCACCAGGACCCAAAGGAAATTCAGGGAAGGGGAGGGATGGAGATGGGAGATCAGGGAGAGGTCCAGAGAAATGAGATAGGTCCAAATTTCCCCAAGACAAAATAAA
Organism: Gracilinanus agilis; assembly: GCF_016433145.1. Taxonomy (NCBI): domain Eukaryota; kingdom Metazoa; phylum Chordata; class Mammalia; order Didelphimorphia; family Didelphidae; genus Gracilinanus; species Gracilinanus agilis. The sequence goes on from NC_058132.1 coordinate 304,683,020, forward strand.
CACAGGCCAAGGCTGAAGCAATCAGGCCAAAGCCAACAGGCTAAGCCAAAGCAAAAGCCTCCAGCCACAGAGAAAGCCAGAAGGCAAAAGCCCTGTCAGTTAGAACTTCACCTCTATTTATAGTTTCAAGTTCCAACTGACTTTCTGAAGATTCTAACATGTTTAACTGGCTTTTTGTGACCATTAGAAATTACAGAAGCAAAAAGTTTCTGTTAGCCACCTTGCATTACATCTATAAATTATAAATTATAAATAATCTACAAGTATATAATCTATAAATAAATAGACTTATAGCAAGGAAATAAAGGTCATCTCTCAGAAACAGGTTCCTAATATCTCTTACATGGGTGACAACATCTTAGGTGATCTGGGCATGTAAAGAGCCCCATTACAAAATCAACTCTAAAAGTTCCTAATTTTACCTAACAGGTAAAATCAATGATCCTCTAAGGAATACATGATAAACACTACTTTTTTTCCTGAAAACCAGAGCCTTAAAAACGTAACTACACTTTGAATTTTAATGTCTTTCCTTCTCCCTTCCTCCATCCCCTTGTTCATAATTATCATGTAACTCCATTACCTTGCCGAAGGCTTACTATAGTATATAAGCATCTAGTTTATATACAGGAAGACTCTTACAGCATAACAGTCACTCATGAGGAAATTGTATCCAATAAAAGAGGCACTCTCAAATTCTAAACCTTCAGGGAGCTAGCGTTTAATGGGCCATGTAAAATGAAAAGTGTACCCGAATTGTTGGTGAAATCCTTTTTTAATTTATGTGCTATTTTGTTGATATGTAAATAGGTAGTTGTGTACATTTTAAGGACATAAATGCCAGCAAGCTCTTCTTCAGTGCAAAAATTCACTATTTTTATTTAGTGCAACTGAGTGTAAAACAATAACATTTAAACAGAAGTTAAATGAAATTGACCAGTTTATACTTGCATGAAAGAAGCAAAAGTAATAACATTTGGACACAAAGTTTTATTCAAATGGTTTTAATATTGATAAACTGTGTACTTGTTGAACAAGTATGTGAACATGGTCCACATGGAACACAATTATATTAAGGTTTTGGTGCATCTTTTTGCCAAACAATATTGAAGAGAACATTAAGAATAGTGATGATCTTGGTAATAATCAGGACCGGAGTTAAAATCAAGTTTCTGTTATCAATTTCTCATGTGATTTTAGAAAAGGCATTTTTCTTCTTTCAATTCATCTTCTTTAATGGCTGTCAGAGGACATAGCATAATACTTTTTAATATCTTAAAAAAAAGACCCTTTCTTCTGTCTTAGAATTGATGGTAAGTATCTCTTCCAAGCTAGAAGAAGGATTAGGGCTAGGCTATGGGATTAAATGACTTTCCCATGGTCAAAAAGCTCAAAAGTGTCTGAGGCTAAATTTTAACCCAGTACCTCCTATCTGTGGACCTGGCTCTCTATACACTGAGCTACCCAGAGCATAATCCTAGAATGACCTCATCTTTTGACAGTGGACTTTATTTTTTATTCTTTTCACAGCTAATAGTAATTTGTAGCAAAGTATAGTAAATCAGGTGGATGATTAAATTGGGAGAGCCTATTTTGAATTCATTTTAAATAAGGTTTTACTAAAATATAATGTGATGTTTTCTCCTAAACCTCACTACTGAAATGAAAGTAAACCTAAACAGAACAATAGAGCTGAACGAAATATTTGAAGTCTCTTAACTCAAAAATAACACAGACTTATATAATGCATTATTAGTACTTTTTTTCTTATTAAACTGATTTTTATCCCAATATTATTCATTATTTGGTCCTAAAAACATACTGTTTTTGCAGAAAAATATCATTTTGAATTTTTCTCTTTAGATCTTTCTTTCCCTAACTTTCATTAGCCTTTCAAAATAATGGCACACAACTCTTTTATAGTACCATACTGTCTGGCAGGAAAAGAAAATTCCTTTTTATCCTTTACAAAAGATAGAATATACAGCAATTGAGTAGTATTTGTACTTTATTATTATTATTTATTATTATTGAGCTTAGGTCACACAAGAGAATAACCCAATGAGTACCCTGAGCATTAGTAAATGAAGAACCATCTCTAAAATCCTTTTTGGACATCTTATCATGTTATGAAGATGACCTATGTTTCTTACAGTTTAAATCAATGGAGCACAAGCTCTGTCAAGTCTTATCAAATTAGAAATGCATCAAGGATGGTCCAGGTGACAGATTGTATGTCTGTTATATAAAAATAACTTAGCTAAATTGAGAGAGGTTCAATATCAAAAGTATATCTAACAGGTAAAAATTGAGTCAGGAGGGATAAAAACTTATGAAATTGTGTTTGAAGTATTAAATTACATCACAGGAAAATATCCCTGTGTTTTTTCAGCAATCAGGAAAAAATAAATTATGACTATAATTTACAAAGTAACACTATGAATATAGGAAAGTCAAGGAATATCACTAATTTTTATCAGCTTTGAATATTTTCAGTCAAGAAAATATCTGTATGAAACTTTATCAAGAAAATAATTTAAAACGAATGGACTCATTTAGCTTTAGTACATGCTGTTGCAAATACACATTTTAATTCACGTTTTATGCCAATATAAAATTGACAACTTCTTTGTTTAAAAACTATTTCTATTTAAATGAATTAAATATCAATATAATTTTATCAACATAAAACAGATTAATATTTCTTTCTCCAGTCATTTAAATTGAATTTTCCTCTAACATAGCTAAGGTAATTCTTTCCTTTATTTTTTCATTTTGCGTCATTTCATCATCCTATTCAAATGATTTTATCTTCCTTATACATGTCATTGTTAATTACATCATAACATTCTGTTTTATTATGCTTATGTTTGGAGCATGTATGTGATTTCTTTGGCATATGGACCACTCAGCAAGTAAATTCTCTCCACTAATTTAGATTAAGAACCTACTCTAAAATTTATAGTCTTAGATAATTTCCTAGGAGACTGAGGAGTTACATCACTGCCCAAGAATGACACAAATATTTTGCCAGAGGCAGAACATAAACCTAGATCTCCCTGACCTCTTCTATCTACTATAAAATGCTTCTTCTCATTTTCCTATATTAATGATCCATAATTTACTTAGCCATTTTCCTATTGTTTCACAGGTTATTTTCAAGTTTGTTTGATAGCTTGTTTATTCGTTCTGGTATTGTGACTTTTCTCAGATTTTCTTTTTGTAATTACACATGTCAAAAGTCCAGATAGGTCTTTCTCCAGTAGTGATGCTAATTTAAAGACAGAGACTTTCTTCCTATAAGCTATCCATAATAAAGTGTTCCTTTAGAATAATGGATCTAACCAGAAAGCTGGTAAATATCCTAAGTTCACTTTGTTTTGTCATTCTTGCCCCAAGTTAATGTTAATGGCAACAGTAAAATAGGATTAAGAGGAGAAACACTGTCTTAGCTTTAAGCTTACATTGGATAGAATCCTGGCAAGTCCCTGAAAGAATATGAAATGAAAATAAGAAATTGGAATCAAAAAGTACTTTAGGTCCTAAGTCTATTAAATTTCTATTAAATGTATTATGCAATATTTTATATAATATGATTAACTTTTCCTCAATAATCATATTTGTTTAATTGTTTGAAAATCCATCTTCCCAAACCAGATAAAGAAAAAAATTAATTTTTCCATATTTCATGTCCCTGCATGTATATTTATAAGTCAGTCTAAGGATGGGACTGGAATTAACTACCACACATCAAATGTAAGTCTAAAGCAATTTCTCGTCAAATAGTCGATCAAGGCAAGTCATTTTCAGTGTCCTACTTGTAAGGATAGAGGGCAAAGGGAAGAATCTTTTGGGAACAGAATGTTGCAAGAGAGGAGCATGAGACAAAAATGGTAGTTGAGGGAGCAAAGGATTCTGGGAAGAATTCTAGAAGGACAAGGTCTTCAGTTTGGGGAGCTCAAGGGGGTAGAAGCAACTAATGAGCTCTGAACAAAATGAAGGTGAACCTGTGAATTTCCTCAATTGGAATTGAAATCCTGACACCCTGTCTTTGCCAGTGGACATATTCTCACATCCAAGACGACTTCATCTGGGAGCAGATCCCCCAAACCCCTCTTCCTGTCCTTTCCTTACAGAGAGACCCTATTCCACTGAACCATAGTTATAGCTTAAAGATTAGATATAGAAATAGAGGGTTGGAGACTGAATTGACCCCCCAAAGTGATGGATGGACCTGGGGCAACCGACTTCCTCTAACCACCACCCCCTTATCAATCTCCCTGATCCTTTAGTAAATACCTTTTGGCAGTCAGATAGCATTTTAGGATTATTAAAAGACAAGAGGGGATGGAGGTATCACAGCTTAGCCTGGCTGAATCCATTTTAGAGCCAGTCCCCCCCCGTGATGCTGACGACTGTCTAAGGGAAGGCTTATGTGACCCCTGATTCTAGGCAAGATCAGATTGGGACACCACATACCTCATCTTGTGTGGGAGCCTTCCCTCCAATATTAGAGGGCCGGCACACCTTCCCTAGTCACCCACCATTGAGGAGAAAACCCCATCAAGTGACCCTAGTATTAATGGCTCCATAAGAGTAGGAAGAGAGAATTACCACACAGTCCCATATCTCTTTCTCACCTGATCCCTCTCCATCTCAGCCACTATTACATAATCAACTCACTTAAATTATAAGTTAGAGGAAAAAATGCCAAGAAACACTGATAAAGGAATTTTCTCACTAAAAATTCCCTTATTTGAGGAAATAATACTAATTTTTAATGTATCATTTTTACTATCTTAATCAAGCCATCTATGAACATGGGATTCTTCTGTTTAGGACTATTTTAAATCTAATTATAAATTAAAAAACATTTTAATTAATTAATTTTTAAAAATTCTTTTCTTTTTTTAAATTTGAAGCTATAAATTCTTTCCCACCTTCACACTATCTCCTATACCCACTGAGAAGGCAAGCAATCTGATGCCAATTACACATGTGAAATCAAGAAATTTATATTTACAAATTAGCTGTTTCAAAAAAGCAAGAAAAATGAAGAAAGAAAAATTAGACTTCAATTTTCAGTCAAAGTTCAACATTTCTTCATCTTTCTTTTTCTTTATCTTTTTCTTTATCTTCATCTTTATCTTCATCTTTATCATCATGAGCCCTTTGGAATTGTCCTGGATCATTGCATTGATGCAAGAAGCCAAGTCTTTCACAGTCTATAATTATTACAATATGGTTGCTACTGAGTCTAATGTTCTCCTAGTTCTTCTCATTTAACTTTTTTTCATATAATTCTTGCAATTTTTCCCTGAAACTATCCTCTCATCATTTCTTATATTATAGTAATACTTTATCACAATCATAAACCACAACTTCTTCAGCCATTCTCCCACCAATGAGCATCCCATTGATTTCCAAATCTTTGCCACCACAAAAAAGAGTTGCTGTGAATATTTTTGTACATATGGGTACTTTTACTTTTCCTTTGATCTCATTGGAATATAGTGGACATAATTTCAAAATGTTCTCCAGAATAGTTTGAATAGTTTACTACTGCACAACAGAAACTCAAAGGGGTAGATTTTTGTCCTCTCATCTATTTCATCATTTGTCATTTCTGATTGGTGAGACGAGGTACCTAAGAGTTGTTTTAATTTGCTTTTCTCTGATCAATAGTGATTTAGAGCATTTTTAATATAATTATGGATAGGTTTGATTTCTTCTTATGCAAACTGTCATTGTTCCTTGACCATTTATTAATTGAGGAATGGCTCTCATTTTTATATATTCTACTCAGGTATATACTCAGTGTAAATTTGAGAAATGAGGCCTTTATATGAGAAACTTACTAGATATCTTTTTGATATTGCATAATTTCTTCTGATACTTTTTAGTGTAATGTAGTTTACCTGATCATTTTTTAGTCAGCTCTATTTTTTGTTTTTGCTTAGTATAAGGTTATATAACCCACGACTTTTTACTTCAGCTGCAACATTTTAGATTTTGCTCTAGGCCTTAATTTTAACACTGAAGGTATCTTTCTTATGTAAATATGTTTCTTAGGAAGATTATATTCATAAATTCTGGTTTCTAACCCATTCTGCTGTTTCCATTTCATGAGTAAACTCATCTCATTCATATTGAAAGTTATGATTCCTCCTGTGCATTTCTCTTTTAAAAGATCCCATTTACTTCTTTTTCTTCCTCTCTCTTTCCCCATTTTTATCCTATCCTTCTTCAAAAATCCATTTTGCTTCTAACCAATTCTTCCCTTAATCCATCCTCTCTCTTATCATCCCCTTCTTTCTTTTATTAACCCCTTAAATATATGGTGATATAAGGGGAAAATTTTCCCCATTCTCCCAGCACACGCCTCTCTCTAACCCCTTCACTTTTTGGAGATCATTCCAAAATAATCTACTCATACCCATGCTCTCTGCTTATGTAAACATTTTTAATTTCCTTAATAATTATGTAGTACTTAGAAATTACATGTATTATGTTTCCATATAAAATATAAACAATTAAATACTATTGGTATCTTATTTTTTATTGCTTAGCTTTTTATGTTTCCCTTGTATATTCTGTTTGAATGTCAAATTTTCTATTCAGCTCTAGTCTTTTCATTAGGAATACTTGAAAATCATCTATTTCATTAAATATCCATTTTCTCCCACAAAGGATGATACTGTTTTGTTCATTAGGTTATACTTAATTGTAATCCTAGCTCCTTAGCTTTCTGTAATATCTTATTCCAAGCTCTTAACTCTTTAATATGAAAGCAACTAAATCACATACAATCCCAGCTGTGGTTCCATAATATTTTAATTTTTTTTTTCTTTTTGGCTGCTTGATGTGTTTTTTCTTTGAGCTTAGAACTCCAAAATTTGTCTATAGTACTAATATTCCTGGAAATTTTTATTTTGAGATGGCTTTAAAGATGTGATTTGTAGATTTTTTCAATTTCTATGTTACTAGGTGGATGTAAGATATCATGGTAATTTTCTTTGATAATTTCTTGAAATATGATATCTAGACTCTTCCTTTGATTGTGGCTTTTAGGTGGTCAAATAATTCTTAAATTGTCTATCCTCTAGCTATATTCCAGGTCAGTTGGTTTTCAAAAAAGATTTTTCACATTTTCTTTTCTTTTTAAAAATATTCCTTTGAGGGGGCAGCTGGGTAGCTCAATGGGCTTAGAGACGGGAGGTCCTAGGTTCAAATCTGGCCTTAGACACTTCCCAGGTGTGTGACCCTGGGCAAGTCACTTGACCCCAATTGCCTAGCCCTTACCACTCTTCTGCCTTCGAGCCAATACACAGTATTGACTCCAACATGGAAGGTAAGGGTTTTTTTTTTTTTAACATTTATTAATATTCATTTTTAACATGGTTACATGATTCATGCTCCTCCTTTCCCCTTCAACCCCCGCCCCGCGTCCCCCCTACCCATGCGCATTTCCACTAGTTTTGTCATGTGTCCTTGATCAAGACCAATTTCCAAATTGTTGGTAGTTGCATTGGTGTGGTAGTTTCGAGTCCACATCCCCAATCATGTCCACCCCAACCCATGCGTTCAAGCAGTTGTTTTTCTTATATGTTTCCTCTCCTGCAGTCCTTCCTCTGAATGTGGGTAGCATCTTTACCATAAATCCCTCAGAATTGTCCTGGGTCATTGTATAGGAAGGTAAGGGTTTTAAATAAAAAATGAAAATATTCTTTTGACTTTCTTTTATTGTTCCTTATCAGCATATTAAATCATTTGCTTCCATTTTCCCAATTCTCATTTATAAATAATTATTTTATTTAGTGATCTTTGGTACTTCTTTTTCCATTTATGCAATTCTACTTTTTAAAAAGATGTTTTCTTCAGTAAAATTTTGTATCTCCTTTTCCTTTTGGCCTATTTTGCTTTTTAGAAAAGTCTTTTCTTCACTGAATTTTTATGCCTCTGTTATCATTTTACCAATTCTATGTTAAGGTGTTGATTTCTTCCATTTCTGTGCCCTTTTGATTAATTCTCTTTGCATATTTTTCTTATATCACTCTTATTTGTTTTACCATTTTTTCTCTCTAGCACTCATCTCTTTATTGCCTTTAACTACTGAAATAGGTATCCAAAAGATACTTGGTGGAATAGGGGATTGTAGATGGTCAAGGAATGATTGTTAGGATTACTAATCAGAAGTATCTCAGGCTTTGGGAAGGCCAACAGGATAAAGCTAACAGGATACCTAAGTGATATTAAACAGGGTTTATTTAAGGTAAGGGAAGGAAGGGAATACAATTGGGATAATCTAACTAAAGACTATAAATAAACCTCCCACCAAATCTGGTTGTTATCTTCTTACAGTTGGTATCTGCACTATGAATAACCTCTCTACCTAAAAGTCCCAGTTCCTACAATAGGTACAACTTACTAACCAAATTTCCCCCAGATGGTAAATAGAGTTGGAAAGGTTGGAGGGTAAGCAGGAAAAAAGGACTCAAAGGGAAAGTATCTCACTGACAAATGGCTGTAGATGTCTCTAGCAGCTATTTAGGAATATCTGTCAATCAGAAGCAACTGGAAACACAGGAACACAGGAACAAATAGTTGTATCAGAAGGACAGACACAAGAGAGGGAGAAATAGTCAAACTCACAGGATACACCCAAGGAGTTCAGGCACTCTCTCAATCTCTCCGGATTTCAACTGCTTCCAGAAGAAGCTCACATTGTCACTTCCCTAGAACTCCAGAATCTTCCTGCTTCTCTGCCTTTCAGCAGCTCCTGCTCCTGCTCATTTCCTTATTTCCTTATAACACTATGAATTCTTGTTGGTCTTTGCCCAATTAGCACACTTCTTTGAGGCTTTTAAAAAAGCTGTTTTTCACATTGTTATCATCTTCTGAGTTGATGTCTTGTTCTTCCCTGACAACACTGGTATTTTTTTTTAATTATCAGAGTCTTGTTTTGTTTACTTATTTTCCCATCATATTACATGACTTTGCAGTTTATGTTAATGTTTGTCTCTCATAATTAGGAGATGGCAAGCAGCTTTTTTTTTATGCTGCTGTTTTCAGAGCTACTTCTGGCAGTATGCAAGATTTTATTGCTTTCAAAACAGTGTCATCCCAGGATAAATGTGGTTACTCCTATCCTGATCCATGTTTTTGCCTTTACCCAGGAAGATCAGTGCCTGGACTCTGTAGCCTCAAATACTCATGCTCCTCTTTGCTTGGAAAGTTTAATCAGGGCCAGCGTTCCATTGCTATTGACCACTAGTATCCTTTTTGCCCTGGAACTGTGATCCAGAAATGTATATGAGCATTACAATTCCCAACTATTCTGAATACCAACAGAGGGTCTATTACAATATCTTCCTGATTAGTTATCTGATACCCTTACCATATCTGGGCTAATAGCTCCCCAAAGTCCTGCTATTGTGGACACTGCCAACCCTGTCATGTGTTGGGTAAGCCTCTGTGGTTTACCTTTTAAGTTTCTTTAGGTCTGAAAAATGTCACCCTTTTGTTGGCTCTGTCACTCTAAAATTTGATTTAAGATACAATTTTTAAATTGCTTGGAGGCAATGTTGGGGAAGTCCAACTGGATAGCTGTCCTTAATCTACCATCACCAATAATTTAAAAAAAAATAATTTTCAAAGTATATAACGTGTATTTTCTAGGATACTAAAATCTCGAATAGTGTTTTTTATTGTTTGTAAATCAACTTTTTTTGCATTTATTATAAATAAATAAGAATGCAAATAGATTTAATAGTTTTACTTTGTATTCAGAAAGCTTACTCTCAGTATAAATTTATTGTTTTTTGAGGAAGTCGAGTTTTCTCAATACACTATAACATTATCTGAAATTATGATATTTTAACTCATTTATCTACAAAGTTAATCATTGTAATACATAACTCATGATATTTATAAATGATAAAAACAACAGTAATATGTCCAATGAAAACAATAAAAGTTGGCATCCTTGTTTTGAACCTATTTTAATGGCATTGCTTCTTGTGTTTCTTTTTTGTAGACTCTTTTTATTATATTAAGGAAATTCTTTCTATCCTTATTATGTTCAGCTTTTAATCATGAATGAATTCTAAATTTTTATCAATAATCTCTGAATTTTGCTCTAATCATATGGATTTTAATTCATATAACTATATTGAAAGATGTAAAATAATGCTAAATATGTGCTATAATCCTTGCTTGGTCATGTTGATTTCCAAATGTATTGATATATTAATGTACTGACAATTTATTTAATATCTAGCATCTATAGTCATTGGGAAAATTGTGCCATATTTTTTAAAATGTTATCTTGGTCAAGTTTTAAAACAAACAAAATATTTTCTTCTTTTAAAAATATGTAGTATTCAAGTTTATTCTGAATTTATGAAAACTCTATGAAATAAAGATGATATTTTTCTTGAGAAGTCTTGAATGAATTTAGCTATAAATCCACCTGAGCCTAACATTATTTTTATGGAGTAATTATTTTGATAATAACTTAAATGTAATCTTTCAAAATTGTTGGTTTCCTGTTATGTTAATTTTAGTCATTTTTATTTTAAAGGTAATCTCCATTTTTCTTTATGTTCTTTTAAGTATTTATTGCACTGTCCATCTTTAAGACTAATTTTATTGGTTTGCATTTCCTTTATTTCTTTTGATTAAATAGGTTAATGATTTGGCAATTTTAACAGTCATCATTTTTTTAAAAGTTAAACAAGAACTATGTTTTTTTATAAAAATCTTGCTTTTAATTGTATTATGTTTATTTCTGAATGCCATCTTTTATCAAAGAATAGAGAATATTTTAATAAAAAATTTAGAAACATATATCAAGGAGGAAAGAAGAATTGGTAGAGTCAATGTCTGAAGTATTAAGCATAAAGATCAAGCAAAAGGACATTAGATATGAAAAGAGATCACCTGGTAACTATGGTGAGAGTAATTTAAGTTGAATGAAGAGGGCAAAAGTCAGACTACAAATAGTTAAGAAAGGAACGAGAGAAAAGAAAGTGGAGGTGTCAGTTATAAGTGACCATCTCAAAGAGTTTAACCATGAAAGGGATATAAGGATTATGCCTAGAAGGGATGAAAAAAATCAAATGTGAATTTTTTTAAGGCAACTAAGTGAGACTGTGGGTAGAGCATTGGGTCTGGAGTCAGGAAGACTTAAGTTTAAATCCAGCCTCAGAAACATATTGCCGTTGTGAACCTAGGCAACTCAATCTTTGCCTTAGTTTCTTCATCTATAAAAGGGAGATAATAAAAGTATCTATTTCCCAGGTTTGTTGTGAGGATCAAATGAGATGTATATGTGTGTATATGTATTTACTTATTTATATACATATATGTGTACCCATATAAAGCATACATATATTTATATACATATAATTATTAAGAAATCTATTAAAAGCTTCAAAAATGTCATTTTGATGGTCAGTGCATATATAGATAGTTGACTTTTTGTTGTTGTTCTCAAGAACAAATCTGGGGAACATGGGTTTATAATCACCTATCCCATTTATAGATTAGGGAGTTTTTCCTTACATATTTTTTAAGTGAAACTATTCTAGTGGTTACATTATTATTTCAGTGATCTAAAATAATGACAATAGCTCATATAAGCATAGGAGTTTACATTTACAAAATTCTTTATTTCCAATGTCTCCTTCGAGCAAGTAAATCTACTCCCTAATGGAGCTAACTTAAGGATCACTTTAAAGATAGGAGAAAATAGTCTTTCAATTTGGACTAATTCTAATCAAATTTTTTCAATACTCTGTTATCAAATAGTCAGATATATATTAACTGAGATGATTTTTTAAAACACTTTGTAAACGTTAAAGAATTATACAAATTCTAGTGGTATTTATTACTATTAGTGTTTTATGCCAGAGATTTTATCATTCCCAGTTTCAGAACGAATGCACACTCTGTCTAATAGAGTACACTTCTTATTCTGTTAGTAATAAACTTTCAACACTGAAGTTAAAAATAAAAATCCTAAAATGTAGAATGATTTTCAGAAGGTATAATTCCAAAGTTTTCTTTTTGGAGCCAGGCAAGTCTTGACCTGAATGATTTATACAGTTGGGAATGTTGAATTGACTTGAACAGTTGTTTGGCAACCCACCTATCACATCCTAAATTATCACTTCAGTTTGGAAGTTAACAGCTGATCTTTCCAAATGCCTGGGTTAACACCAGGCCGTCTCTACATTAAGAAGAATGGGGAGGTTGGCATGACAACTGAGTGGAAAGTATAGGCAGCAAAATTGACTCAGCAAAACAGACCCTTCTGATATTTTTTCAAAGCTACCTAAGGTTAGAGAAAATTGTTTTCCGCAAGAATCTCATTCTATATTGATCTATTTTTCTAAAGCTGAGGGGCAGCCCACCTCCACACCTGGACAGCTTGACTTCAGTTTGGGGAATCATTTCATAAGTGAAACTGAATTCTCTGTCTTAGACAGGCAGGTACTTTACAAGTCTAATTTATATTTGACAAATACCACGGTTCCTTGCTTAGAGGGAAAATATCAGGAAAATAAATACTGATCTGTTCTGAAATTGAAAGAAATTAAAAAAAAAAGATGACAGGAAGCTCATATTGCATGTATGACCAGGATCTGACTCACACATGCTGTGGGTGGACCAGGAAGCTGCTGGCATGATCTGATTTGAGAGCTGAGAGGAATTTACCATATCTTTTCTCACCTACCACAATGCATTCATATTTTTAGTATTATTATTACATTACTTAAAATGTAGCTGAAGTAGGATCATATTTTGACTATGTTACAGCACTAGGTTTCTGGAATGGATAATATAGATGATTCCTTGATAATATAAACTATATCTAACATATAGAAAAGGTTCTTATTGGTAAAATGAAACAGTTTGAGTTAATGTTTATGAAGGTCCTTTCCAGCTCTCTGGTTCTATAAGTGGGATATTTATTTTATGAGAGTACATGGAAGTCAAGAACAGAGGAAACTGAACTGGATAAATTTAGGCAGTCATAGACCAGGGTTAAGATATTAGACAACTGGGTAAGGCCTGGATTGGTGGGTCAAGGGTATATAGGGACTATTAAAAGAGATAAGGAAAGTCAAAAAGGACAGATTTCACCTTTTTCACAATTTTGCATTCTTAGACTAGCTCTAAGATAAGAGCTCTTAGACTAGGGCTAAGTAAACATGATGCCAACATTACACCATAGATTGTAATCACCGAAAGTGACATGAGAGATCACAAAGTTTACCCTTTTCATTTTACACACAATTAGATAGAGTTTTAAATGGTGTAAAGCCTATTGTTATGTAAGTGGTTAGTGACAATTTTGAAACTAGAAACCATGTTCCTGAGCAGCTGATGAAGAGTCACGAATCTAAAGCTCTGATGTATTTGTTGCCCCTAAATCACTGTATGTGATCATGGGGAAGCTGTTTCCCTTTTGCTCACTAGTACAAATAGATAGTTGTTCTAAGTGATTTATTCCTTTCAACTCTAAACTCATATATTTTATGATTCTCAGTCTAGTACTCTTTCTACAATACTATGCAAATAAAAGTTCCTACATATTCCCCAATATTAGACTATTTGGCCTTCAAATTGTCCATCTAAAATTATGCAGACATAACTTTGATTCAGTATATTTACTAGCCCCAAACATATCTTATGCTTTATTTACAATGTAACCTATATATTGGAATGCCTTTTTCTTCTTCTTCCTCCAGTGTCTTAAAATAGTCTTTTGTCCTTCAAGTCTCATTTCAAACATTACCTTCTCTTTGAAAGTTACTGATTTGTCCAATTAGGAGTGAATGTTCTATTCTCTAAAATTTCATAGCATTTTATTTCTCTCTTGGTGCCTTTATACAGTGTCCCACATATAGGAGGCACTTAATAAATGTTTATTGATTAATGGGTTTTGTATCTAATTATTTTATTGCCTTTCATCTACAAGACAATAAGTTCCTTGAAGATAACTTTCATTTATATGTCTATTTTCTTCCATACTTAGCAACTACTGTGCATATAATAAACATTTAAACAAATGTTGGTTAAATTAATTTACAAAGGTATGCAGGAAAATTTAAGAGCCATTGATTAATGAGTCAATGACAGAATGAAGGTAAAACTAAGCATTGAGAATCACAGTCTTTAAAAGTCAAATATTCAATAATATGTTTTTAAAGAAACTTCATAACTAGCCACATTCAGAGGAAGAACTGTGGGAGGAGGAGAAACACAGAAGAAAAACAACTGCTTGAACACATGAACTGATGGGGATATTATTGGGGACATAGATACTAAACGATAACTCTAGTCCAACTATCAATAATATGGAATTAGGTCCTGATCAATGATGCATGTAAAACCAAGTGGAATTGTGCATTGGTTAAGGGGGGGTTAGGGAGGACTTGGGGGAAAGGGGAAGAACATGAAATATGTAACTATGGAAAAATATTTAAAATAAAATATTTTTTAAAAAGGACAAGGGAAAAATAGAATGGGGTAAATTATCTCACATAAAAATGGAGAAGGTTTTGAGTGGAGCACTTGTTCTTTACACTCATAAGGAATTGGTTCAGTGAGGGAAGAAAATACACAATCAATTGGGTATAGAAATCTTTGTTACCCAACAGAAAAGTAGGAGGGGAAGTGGAGGAGAAGGGAGTGTGGGGCTGATAGAAAAGAAGATAATATGTGGTGGGGTGTATAGTCATGAAAAAAATGTTTGAAATCAATATTATTTAAAGAAATGCAAATTAAAGCAACTCTATGGTAATATTCCAAGAAAGAAAGAAAGAAAGAAAGAAAGAAAGAAAGAAAGAAAGAAAGAAA